>NC_048433.1:10680502-10852624 GCF_004353265.1 Vitis riparia | reverse complement strand
CTAGGTGTTTCTCCTTGTTCTTTGGTAGTTGAGTAGTACTATTCAGTAACTTGGGTTGATGTGAAATACACCATATGCATTACCTTCAGATTGTTTGGAGTGTGCCAACCAATAAATGTTGATGCAATTTAAGATTAGTATACAGCCTTTATGGGTGTATTTTGTTCATGGTGAGATTCTCTTTTTATTGTCACTTCCTGTTGAGTGGTTAATGATAACGTTCGTTACATGGTGCCTTTAATGGCATCTTCATATCCCCTTTAATGCTTTAGTTGTTACAATGATTAAGACATGATTCTTATGGTTCGTCTATTTAATAATTAAATATAGAGTCCGATCTTGATGTTCAATCCTCTCCATCAGCGAAGAAGAACGCTTCTCACTCCTCCTCTGCTCTTCATCTCTCTCCTCTGCCTCGCCTCTCTCTTCAAATCCTATGTTTCTCCTCATAACCACCAAAACCTCCCATTCAAACGTAGTGATTCCTCTGGAACTCCGATCTTGGTTGAGCGTGCGATTATTCAGATGGGATGTGGATCTATGATCCCGGTGTGAGATCTGCGCCGTATGATCATAAGGAGATTTTCAAGGGATGGAATTGCAATGCCAGTAATAAATCCAATGGTTTGGATATTATCAAGTGGCGTTGGAAGCCCAAAGGCTGTGGTCTTCCTCGGTTTGATCCGGTTCGGTTTTTGGAGCGGTTCAGGAACACCAACGATGGTACTCTCTTTCACTTGAAAAGTAAATTGCCTCTCTTTTGATTTCTTGGAAAATAAAGAGGAAATTATAGGCCAGTTTGGTGGCATAAATGGGATTTTTTTTTTTTTTAAATTCAAAACAGAACCGAAAAGTTGCTGATACGATTTCAAGAACTGTTTTTGAAAACATTTTATATTGCTTGAAAACAATAAAAATGAATTTGTTCATTCTTTTGTCTTCAAAAATGCCACAGCGCCTGTAATTTTGAATGTTTGTGCTTTGCATTGTTTTGGCCTAGTGACTCACTTAAAAGTAAGTTAGATATTGTTTTCTATTGAACTGGGTAGACAGCCATTTCTCCTTTCTGTGGGGTTGCAGGATGAAACTTATTAGACTTTAAATTATTGTTCCTTCTAGTTTCCTGTAGTTTCTTGGCCTCCAAACATGTGGAGGGAATTGAGAAATCGAATACTGCTTGTTTGTAAAATATTTGTTTACAAGCTAGGGTCATGTCCAATTGGAGCCAATTGGAAAAAGGGTTTGTTTTCCATTGATTTGCCTTTATCAGGTTCGAACAAAATTTAGGAATGTCATTTGTATGATTTCCGACAGCCTAAGACATAAAATACATTGTAGAAAAACTTCATATTAGAAATGAGGCTGCACTTTATGGATACTAATTCAAATGAAAGGTATGTTCAGATGGTTTTTTCAGGCATGTCCCAATAGCTTTCTCCATTGCTCTTGTCCGTAGGATCTTATGGTTTATGTGTTTCTTGATTTTTATTAATTTTATTTGGTTTATTTTAATTTTATTTACTTGGATATGTCATGCTTTTTATGGACATTGTGAATTGTCAACAGTGCAGGCTTTGTTGGTGATTCCCTAAATAGGAATATGTTTGTTTCTCTGTTCTGCACTCTTAAGCGAGTATAAAGTGAAGTGAGAAAGTGGCGTCCAGCTGCACATGTCTGTGCTATAGAACTAACTAAGAATTTGGATAGGTGAAAATGTGCGTGTGTGTGTGTGTGTGTGTGGTGGTTGTGGTCCTTGTATGATCCATCTAAGCATAAGATTGTTGAAGTTACCAAAATAAATGCTATCTGGGGGAAATGAAAACTGGAGGTAAGGGAGTGGGGACAAGGGGTATAAAAACAGGGGCAAGTGACTGTGGTTTATCCATTTTGGTTCCCTTAACCCTCATGTCTTTAAAATATGACTACTCATTTTAGAGTGGTTGTCCCTTACACAGGAACTTGTCCCTCCCAAATAATGTGGGAGATCATAGTACCGAAGTAACATGCGATGATTAGTAATAATGTTAGAAAGTCTTGATTTTACATCATTATCAACAAATTTGGGTTAGAGGAAGGAGGGTGGTGTTCGAGAGTAGCAAGGGGAGGCTATGGTGTGGGGGTGTGGAAAGCTATTAGAAAATAATGGGAGGGTATTCGTTACAGATCTCGCTTTATTGTTGGGAATGGGAGAAAGGTCAAGTTTTGGAAGGACTTGTGGTGTAAAGACCAAACATTGAAAGAAGCATTCCCTAACCTATACCGGTTGGCGGTTAACAAAGATGAGTGGGTGTCAAATGCTTGGGAGGGGAGTGGGGAGTCGGGTTGTTGGAATCCTCACTTCTCAAGGCATTTTAATGATTGGGAATTGGAAGAGGTGGAGAGCTTGTTTTGAAAATTGCATCCTTTGATAGTGAGAAGAGAAGTGGAGGATGCTTTGAGTTGGGAAGAAAGTAGGGATGACATTTTCTCTATTAGATTCCTCTACCACTCCCTCACGAGGGCCTATAGTGACCTTTTTCTTTGGGGTCTTATTTGGAGGTCTTGGGCTCCTATAAGGGTGGGTTTTTTTTGCTTGGGAAGTGTCTTGGAAGAGAATTTCGACCATCGACTAGCTAACAAAAAATGGGATGGAATATGCCAAATAGGTGCTACATGTGTAAAGAGAAAGCGGAAACTAGTGATCATTTAATCTTGTTTTGTAAAAAGACTACAATGTTTTGCAGTTTTATTTTCTTCCTTTTTGGTGTGCAGTGGGTTTTTGCATTCTTCAGTTAAAAGGAATTTACTTGGCATGGTGCCTTTGTGGGTAAGAGGAGGGAGAAGGCTTAGAGGGCTGCCCCTTTATACTTAATGTGGACCTTATGGAAGGAAAGAAATGAAAGAGCATTCAATGATATCGAACGGTTCAACCAAGCTTTAAAACATTCTTTTTTGTATACTCTTGTAAATTGGGCTAGGGTGTTTATAGAGGATCATACTTTGTCTATGATTGACTTTATAGAATGGCTATATGTCTAGATAGGGGAAAGGTTTTTTGTCTTCTTTGTCTAGTTCTTTTGGCGTTCTAATTGTATACTTTGTGTGTACTGTTTTCACCATTTCTAGGCGCTTCTAATACAACCTCTAATTACCTATATATAAAAAAAAGTCCTGATTTTACATGATTCTCTTTGGATCATTAGTAAAGTTCCCATTTCTGTCTTGGTGGATTCCTTTCACGATAACACTTAGAAAATGGAAAACATGATGTTCCATGTTTACTATTTAACTGGCCTGTTTCTATTTGACCATGGTTCTCAATGAAGCAACCGCTGAACATTATTTTGATTGTTTTGCTTTGTTCAAACCTATATCCTAAAAGGGTGGGCTTTGATTGACCCCTCTCTCTCTCTCTCTCTCTCTCTCTCTCTCATACACACATGTTAAATCACTTTTTCTTTCTCTTTTCATGTTGTTAACCTGTCTTAGTCAATAGATCAGCGTGATAATATCAATACCCCTGTATTTCCATTGAAAATATGTCAAAACAATATAACAGTTGCGAGCCTGTGATTTATATCAGAAGTCCTCAATATATGATTAGCAAGTGATACATTTCCAGTATCAGTGCTATGTGCATTCCTGGTGTTTAATGTGTTGAGTAATCATTTCCCTTTCACAAAGAACTAGAAACTTAATTTACTAGTCTCATATCTCTACTGGACAGGCGGTTGAATTATCAATGATGGATTAAAAGGGAAATCTCCAATGTTTTAGTCTTGTAGGGTGGGTAGGTCCAAATAAAATCCTTCTGAGAGCATTTTCTACTCGATATAGAGAATTTTGAATTGTGCAGTATTGTTATTTTTTAAATTAAGTCATGCTAGAATGTTGTAGAAAGAGGCTAACTATCTGAGATTTGAAGAACTTGGAATGCCATAAGAATCTGATTCATTCAACCCTTAGTCTATCATCAAGTATAAATATTGTGGTATTGGAAGGGTGCCCATCTAGGTAATATAGCTCATCTCACTTACCAGATGAATCCTTTTTTTTGGTGAATGATTGGTTGTGTATTAAGTTTCAAATTACATTGACTTAGATATGGTTTTAAATGCACAGGTTTGTGTTCCTCTAAAACATGCCACTTTGGAATAAATCAGGACCTGCTGTATAATTAGTAGATTAAGTGGACAAAAAACATGATGTGATCTACAAGGGTTAGTCCTGTTGCCCAAACCCTAATGGGATAGTGCTGGGGGGGGGGGGGGGGGGGGAGGGGATACCTATAGTGATTCAAAAAATAATAAATAAATAAAAATGCACAAAAATTGGCTTGATTTTTTATATAATTTTAATCAAATTCAACTAAATTTGTGACAGTGGAAAGCCTTTTATATGGTTTTGAATAAAAATTTAAATAAGATATTTAGAACTTGTACTGTTGTACAATTGATATATTGAATGAGACCCATCAATTGGTGATCTCTGATGGTGGATGAAGTATCGGTTCAAAACATGATTTCCTAAATGTGATGAAGGTGAGTCATTGGTTGAAGTTTGTTTAAGAGATAATTATGCATAACGAGTCACTGTATAATTCAGAATGCATGGGTTCTTGGTTTCTCTTAAAACATGCTCTAAAGAGCAAAAAACATCAGGATGCACTATATAGTTAGTAGATCAATTGCACTAAAATAATTACATGATATGCTAGGATTTCCCCTATGCATCAAACCCTTGTGGAATCCTGGCCAGCCTGGGCAAAAACATTTCCCAAGTCTGTGGTCTATGAGTTTGGAAGTGATAGTGATTACAGTTCTTTGCATTTGGTTCAACCCCAAACAATTAAGAATCAGAAAATTTTGCAATGGATGGAGAAAAGCTTGATTTATTCTAGAGGGCATGTTATTTTCTACATTGTATTAATGGAGATCTGACTGCTGGTAGAAAATACTTGGGGTTCATTTCAAATGTGAAAACATTGGGATGTCAAGTAGTTATCATTGATGATTTTAGAAGATGATGAGTCCTTTGCTTTAAGCTTCATGATTATCATATGCTGGTGAATCATCATGGATGTGTGCATGATGTCAGCTGGCTTGTTCTATGAACAACTTTTTCATCAGACTGGGTTAATGCTGTAGATCATGTAATCACTGCTGATGCTGTTTCCCTCTTTCCCTCTAGGATATCATGCAAATGAGATTCCCTAAAATTTTACATGTGGTGTCTAGTTGGATTAATTTTGAACATTTGTTTTGGATTTGTTGATTTGGTGTCTTGCTACATTTCCCCCCACTTTTCCTGCTATCCTTTAGTTGCATGTAACAGAGGCTTGCTTCACTCCCATCTCATGTAGGTGGTCTGCTGATGCTAATGGTGGCACATTAGAATCTCTTGGATATAAAGACGGTTTTCGAGTTGATGTCGATATCCCAGATGGTACATGGGCTGAGGCTCCAAGCTTCCATGATATTCTTATCTTTAACACAGGACAGTGGTAATGTTGTTTTCCCCTTGAAACACCATATGCTGTAGTTTACATTAACAACTTAGGCTAGATTTTTAGACACCTGATCCAAATACTCATTATCAAGCAGTTGCAGAATGTGCAGATTGTTTTGCAACCATAATTCTGTAAACTAGCATTTAACCATTCTGAAAAATCTCTTTCATTAAGATACTGTTTTTACATTTGCACAAGGATGGCTCATGCATGGACAGCTCTCACAGCACTTTCCTGTTCAGTCGGATG
The DNA here is from genome assembly GCF_004353265.1 of Vitis riparia. Classification (NCBI taxonomy): domain Eukaryota; kingdom Viridiplantae; phylum Streptophyta; class Magnoliopsida; order Vitales; family Vitaceae; genus Vitis; species Vitis riparia. Next base: position 10,846,887 of record NC_048433.1, on the reverse strand, counting down.
TTCCCCTTCATCAGACCATGCATAAGATTCTCATAATTAACCTGAGGCAAAATCAAAATGAGCATCCAAACTCAAACACACTTGTTTGTCTGTGCATAACTTCACATGCATGTTACCATACATAATCTGTAAAGATACCATGAGAATTCCATCAAAACAATGGTGTTGCATGCAGTACCAGGATGGATACCTACAGTCAAATGAAGACGTAACCATTATTTTAGGCCTGTATTAATGCATGGACTCTGCCTATCAGGTGTGGACAATCGTACTGGCTATGAGTTCGAAAACAGGAATGCAGACACATCTCACCTACGGATTGCCAATAATGTTATTACATGGTGTCTCCATGTGACAAAAATGGTAGCCTCATCCCATACAAATTTATAACAAAAGTTTCCTGCTAATCAAATAAACTTAGAAAGATAAAAAGAGAAGAAAAGAGAAGAAAAATCCATGCATGGTATCTGTATTAATGATGAGTGTTATAGAACATAATGTTGGTGGGTGACGCATGATAAAATACTTGAACTCAGAATAATGGTTTCTACGCTCTCCATTCACCCAATTGGCCAAGATTTAGGAAAGTTTATGTTTTTAAAGGCTAGTGAAGTAGAAGAATGTTGTTTGGTTTGCTGGTTAAATGCTTGGGCCTGCAATTTAGGGAAAATGCTTGTTGTAATTTCCCTCATAGAGTTTTGGAACCCTAGAAAACACTTATAATTGAACTTGAAGCAGATACTCATAAAAAGCAAAAACCTAAAGAAAATAGAACTGAAATAGAAATTTCTTGAATTAAGTAATTTCCGGCTAAGAAGTCTTTCTAAATTTTAAATAAGATTCAAGAAAGCCCTATAGACTCATAAGCAAGAACTACTAAGAACACCGGACAGTCATAATCTTAAAAATTGCTTAAATTCTTGCCCATCTAGTTTTTCTCTTTCTGGTCAACAAATGACCACATCAATTGGTTTGAGGGGAATTTCTCATATTTTCTGATTTTCTTCCAAACAACACTTTTATTAAAAAGAATTAATTGGAATGCTAGACTTTTCTTCAGAGAATTAATAAATGTTTTTTGTTTTAGGTCTTTCTTTTTTCTTCTTTTTTTTTCATTTTTCTCGTTCCGCTAATCATATTTAAGTTGTCATCTTAAAAGGCTAATTTTATTGGAAAAAATTTATATGTAGGAGATCGCTCAAAGGTAACACATGTGTAATTTCTAATACATATTTGCAAGATCATGTACGAGTTGGTTGTGGGGTGTACGAAGTCCAATGTGAATTTGTTACTCATTCAAATTAAATTTCGTGTTATCATATGTTGGTATATGGATTTAATAGATATGTCAAATCCTTTATCTTTTGGGTAGGGTATTATTCTTGTTATCTAATGGAGAACCAAACTTGCTAAAGATACTTGATGTATGCTATGAAGTTAAGGATTTTTTACATCAATTGGACATAGATGATGATACTCTTACAAAAGCAATTATTGGACCCACAATGGATGCGAATATTACCATCTCATGACAAGGATTGAATTTATGTTTTAGTATAATGAAATTAGAATTTCAAATAAATTTTACTTAATTGATTTATAAGAACAATACTTTTATTAAAGGATTAATAAAAACTAAAAATTATAATCAATTTATTTAAATGATTTCAATAAAAAAAAATGATGATACAATAAATTAGGTAAAATTATTTTTATTTATTATGAACTATTTATGTTATATAGTATTCTTGTCATGTTTATAAGAATCATGCCATAATTGATATTAGATAGAAGTCTAAAGTGGACAATTAGAATTAGATTCTCAAATAAACCCTATTTATTTCATTTATAAGGACTAATTTCTAATTAAAGAGTTAACAAAAAAAATCAAAGTTTATGATTAATTTCTCTATATGATTTTGATAAAAAAAAAAAAATGATGATGAAATAAATTGGATAATATTTTATTTATATTTATTATGAAGTATTTATGTTATATAACATTCTTGCCTCAATTGATATAAGATAGAAGCCTAAGGTGGCCGGAATTGATATAAATACGGATTTTTCGGTAATCAATAGTTCGATGAAAGCTTCAAAAACTACTCAAGTAGTGAGAACTCGACTAGTCAATGAAGTCAATTAAAGGCAAAAAATCATCATCTATAAACATTTTAGTCCAAGACCAAAAATTAAAAATAAAATAATAATTTATCATTTGGTTAGAATGTTCCTTGTATTCATATGCTTTTTTATTCCTTTCCTTTCAAATTGTCCAACAAATACATAAAGGAAGTTGTTTGCCACCCCATTATGCATTTTTGACCCAAGAGAAAGTCATGTCAACCAAGGAGGGTCATTCTAACCAAATGATAAATTATTTGGGTTGTAAATTCAAATCCTAATTAAATAGGCAATAAAATAGCTAAATCTTTTTAATCTGTACCAAACTAGAGTTCGATTGTTGTAAACTAGAGTTCGACTGACAACAATTCTAGAAAACGTTCCTAAACTTTGAACACTTGAAAATTTTTATCATTCAGATGTTAAAAAGATTAGAAACGTTTCCTACGATTTATGTCAAACACACTCTTACTTTAATACTAGATCTGCATGTTAATGCTATTAAAATTCAGACATTTAATATAAAATACAACTTGGTTTTCGAAAAGATCAGTGAATGGAACTATTAATTACAGATTGTCAATGGACACAGTATACCAATTAGACTGAAAATTTTCCATTCTGTAAACGAACCTGAATCCTGATAAAATGATCTGCTGATGGGGAACAAGAAGTCGGTTCCAAATTAGAAGATTTGACTCTGTGAAATCAAATGGAAGATACAAAGGACAAGGCCCGGCCCTCTTAGGTATTGTCTGGCCCAGAAGCTGGTTATGCATGGATCTCGTCAACCTGGAAAAGCTCCCATGCTGCTTTACAAATAATACAGTTTATTGATTGCCATGCATGAATATGAGCAATTGATTCATACTTCCTAATCAGCCCTCCCTTGCATAAAGCAAGCCATTGATATTAGCATTCTAATTGGCCACCACCCATGCAAAGGCCTTCTCATAGAAGGGTTGAAATCAAGGAGAATTTATCACCCCCACAGAGAAAAAAACACCATATGTTTCATTATCTCATCACAAAACCATAACAAAGGTTATCCATAATTAAAACATCATACCATCCAACATCTTGTTTGCTTACAAAAAATGGTAGACAGTTTCTAAGTTCCACAACTTCAAAAAAGACGACCAAATTTACACGTTCATGTGGGAAACATGCATTACTCCATTTCTAACTAAAGGGTGTTGTTTAAGCCAAAGGATTAGTGCATGTAGCCCTATTGTGGCCTATCCCATTACACCGAGAACAATGAATAGATCTCTTTTGCCTGAATTTAGACTCAGTATGTCGTTGTTGAGGTCTTCCAAGTGGACATTTTACCTTACGGGGTTCCAAAGGAGGATATGAATCATCTTCATCATCACGTACAATACCATCAATATCAAGTTTAGGCATGTTGTGCATGGGTAAGGAATGAAATGAGCCTGGATAGATCAATTCCCGAGTGGACAACTTGTAATATGGCTCAACATACTCATATGCCCCTTGCATCATCTTGCGAGCAACTGCACGGACATGATCACATGGCAATCCAGACATTTGCCACACCTTGCAATTACAAGACTCCTCTTTGATGTCAACTTCGAAAAATGCCTGCGTGTTGAAAACCTTAAATGTAGGCTTCACTTCCCATTCCATACATCTAGATGCAAAACCTCTTGGTTGCTTTGTATTGCAAAATACTTCACACGATGCAGAGGAACTAACAGCATCTCCACCAATACAACTGCATATTAAACCAATAGAAATGCATTTATAGTTAGCATAACTACTTTATTGGACAAGCAATATGTTTGATGTATTTGGGTCTAAAAATGCATTACCATTTTGCATTCTCTCCATCTACTATCTCTCTTTGAACCCCTTCTTCTCTAGCTGAATGCACTATGTATACACATGTAAATTCATTGTTATGCAAGACCATATCTTTCACATCTTCATCATCATCCAAATCTAGAAGGATATTGGGATCATATTTCACAATGTAGTAAAATTTTTTCCCTTCTCTGTTAATTTTGAACTTCTCACATGCCCTATCAAGGAATTCATCAAATGACATTCCATGGTAAATGTGGATTCCTTTGACTCGCCCACCTTTGTAGTTTACTTGCCTACCAACCTTGTATTCAAGTTCACCCCCTTCATAAAGGTAGCAATAAATTTGGCTCCTACCTTCCATTCACCTAACTGCATATTAGAAGTCATAAGCAAGAACATGTCAAAATCAATCCTCATCCACCAATATGGAGACATTGGCTTCAGACAGAAAGGGAATTTAACCCTTGTACACAACTTGTACAACCAATGCCTTTTGCTCATACAATTACTATAAATGAACTGGTTGATTTTGTATTGCCCCTGAGCAATAAGTTTTTCCTAAATACAAACAGAAAGTGGGATGCGGGGATTTTGAAATTTTTCTTCCTTTTTAACTAAAAACATCAACTTTCAGACTAATTATCACATACAATCTCCAGACCAAGATCAATTCCAAAACAGAAAAGAAAAGGCCTTTTCCTTTGAACTTCGAATAGACAAAATCCCAGACACCAATAACACATACAACACATGCAATAATAGAAACTGGAAACACCCAAAATCATCCTGAAACACCAACAAAACCACTCTCACCGTGATGCAAGATGGGGTTTGCAGGATTCTACCGTCGACACGAGTTCTAAAGGGAGCACAAACCGGAGAAGAAGTTTAGTACGGCGTCGATTGAGTATCTGATGTTGACGGTTGCCAGGCAGCCCGGGATGTGAGGGCTCGTAAACGAGAGAAGCTCGGTCCCCCGTCTTGGGTCTTGTTTGGGTCATCCCGTTAGAGGTGTTTTTTTTTTAATTAATATTCTAGGTTTTTTTAAATAAAAAAAAAAAAAAAGTTTTTTGAGGAATCCGAATATTCATTTTATTTAATTTTTATTTTCACTTTTGATAATATAAATATATAATATATATGAAAAAAAAATGATAATATAATATAATAAAACGTCAATAAATAGTTTAATAAGTAAACAAACAATACTAAAATGTAAAGAAAAGTAGTTGTAATATAAAGAAAAACATTTATTACCTAAGTGAGAATTTAGTTTCAAAAATCAAATCGCGAATTCAATTCATCACAAATAGATGGTATTATGATCCATTCATCTCATGACAAAATATAAAATAATTTAAAATTACTATTTTACCCTTAAATTTCATTCATCAACTCCTATGTTTCTTCATTTTATAATAAAACTATTTTTTTTAATTTTACTATTTAGTAACAAAAATAAAAACTCTAAAAATGTAGGGAAAATCATATAACCACACTAACTACAAAAAATATGAGATTTTGGAACTTTACTTTTTCCTCACCTCAAGGATTTGGTATACATCCTTTACAAAATTTGGTACATCCGATCCTATTGCTTCCGGGACCCCCATCTGAACATGGATGATCCATGATTTCATTTAGAAATCCATAAGGAAGTGATTGAGGGTCGATTCCCATCTCGGAGCGCGGTTTGGAACCTTTGGTACATCCTTCACAAAATTTGATACATCCTTCATTAAATTTGGTACATCTGATCCTATTGCTTCTAGGTCCCCCATCTAAACATAGATGGTTCATGATTCTATTTTGGAACCCATAAAGAAGTGATTAGGGGTTGATCCCCACCCCAGAACAACTCTTGGTACATTCTTCACAAAATTTGGTACATCCTTAACAAAATTTGGTAAATCCTTTATTAAATTTGGTACATCCGATCCTATTACTTTCGAGTCCCCCATTTGAACATGGATGGTCCATGATTTCATTTTAGAACCCATAAGGAAGTGATTGAAGGTCGATCCCTACCTCGGAATGCACTTTGGAATGTTTGGTATCTCCTTCACAAAATTTGATACATCCTTCATTAAATTTGGTACATCTGATCCTATTGCTTCCGGATCCTCCATCTGAACATAGATTGTCCATGATTTCATTTTGAAACCTATAAGGAAGTGATTGGGGGTCGATCCCCACCTCAGAACGTAGTTTGAAACCCTTGGTACATCCTTCACAAATTTTGATACATCCTTCATCAAACTTGGTACATCCGATCTTATTACTTTTGGGTCCCTCATCTAAACATGGATGGTCCATGATTTCATTTTTGAACCCATAAGGAAGTGATTGGGGGTCGATCCCCACCTCAGAACGCACTTTGGAATGCTTGGTACATCCTTCACAAAATTTGGTACATCCTTCATTAAATTTGGTACATCTAATCCTATTGCTTTCGGGACCCCCATATGAACATGGATGGTCTATGATTTCATTTTGGAACCCATAAGGAAGTGATTGGGGGTTGATCCCCACCTCGCAACGCACTTTGGAACCCTTGGTAGATGATTCACAAAATTTGGTACATCCTTCATTAAATTTGGTACATTCGATCCTATTGTTTATAAGACCCCCATCTGAACATGAATGATCCATGATTTCATTTAGCAACCCATAAGGAAGTTATTGGGGGTCAATCCCCACCTCGGAACGCACTTTGGAACCCTTAGTACATCTTTCACAAAATTTGGTACATTATTCACAAAATTTGGTACATCTTTCATTAAATTTGGTACATCCGATCCTATTACTTCCAGGACCCCCATCTGAACATGGATGGTCCATGATTTTATTTAGAAATCCATAAGGAAGTGATTGGGGGCCGATTCCCACCTCGAAACGTAGTTTGGAACCCTTGGTACATCCTTCACAAAATTTGGTACATCCTTCATTAAATTTGGTACATCCGATCCTATTGTTTCCGGGTCCCCCATCTGAACATGGATAGTCCACGATTTCATTTTGGAACCCATAAAAAAGTGATTGGGGGTCGATCCCTACCGTGGAACTCACTTTGGAACCCTTGGTACATCCTTCACAAAATTTGGTACATCCTTCATTAAATTTGGTACATCCGATCCTATTGTTTTCGGGACCCCCATCTGAACATGGATGGTCCATGATTTCATTTTGGAACCCATAAGGAAGTGATTGGGGGTCAATCCCTACCTTGAAACGCACTTTGGAACCCTTGATACATCCTTCACAAAATTTGGTACATCCTTCATTAAATTTGGTACATCCTTCATTAAATTTGGTACATCTGATCCTATTGTTTCTGGGTCCCTCATCTAAACATGGATGGTACATGATTTCATTTTGGAATCCATAAGGAAGTGATTGGGGGTTGATCCCCACCTTGGAACTCACTTTGGAACCCTTGGTATATCCTTCACAAAATTTGGTACATCCTTCATAATGTACCAAATTTTGTGAACGATGTTCCAAATTTTGTGAGCAATGTTCCAAATTTTGTAAAAAATGTACCAATGTTGCCAAAGTCCGTTATGAGGTGAGGAACGACCTTCAATAACTTTCCAAGGGTCTCCAAATGAAGAAATGGACTATGGAAATGGAGATAAGTGTCCCGTTAGCTTAAGGATTGGATGTATAAAATTTTTTCAATGATGTACCTAGGGTTCCAAAGTCCATTTCGGAGTACGAAACGATCTCCAATTACTTCCCAAAGATCCCTAAAGGAATAAATGGATCATGGGTAATAAGATAGAGGTTTTGATAGTTCAAGGATTATATGTACCAAATATTTTTAAGGATGTACCAAATTTGTTGAATGATATACCAAATTTTATGAAGGATGTACCAAATTTTGTTAATGATGTATCAAATTTTGTAAAGGATGTGCCAAGAATGCCTAAGTTTGTTTCGAGGTGGAAAATGACCTTCAATCACTACCCGAAGGTCCTCAAAGGATAATATGGACCATGAGAAGATAGATAGGGGTCCTGATAGCCTGAGGATTTGATGTACCAAAATTTTTTAACGATGTACCAAATTTCCTTAAGGATATACCTATGGTTCTAAAGTTCGTTTCGGAGTAGGGAACGACCTCTAATTACTTCCTAAATATCCCTAAAGAAATAAACAAACCATAAGTAATAATATAAAGGTCCTGGTAGCTCATGTATTAGATGTACCAAATTGTTTCAAGGGTGTGCCAAATTTTATGAAATATATACCAAATTTAGTAAATGATGTATCAAATTGTCTTTAAGATGTACCTTGGGTTCCAATGTCCATTCTAGGATGGGAAACAACCTCAACCTCCAATTCCTTTTTTAGGGTCCCCAAATGAATATATGAACCATGAGAATTGAGATAAGGGTCTTGGTTCCTCTAAGAATGGATATACTTAGGGTTCCAAAGTTCCTTTTGGGGTGGGCGAGGACCTCTAATTTCTTATTGAGGGTCCTAAATGAACATATACACCATGATAAGTATGATAGTGTTTCTGATTCCCTAAGCATGAATTTACCTATTTCTTTTAAGGATGTACCTATTTTTTATGAAATTAATATAAAATGTTACATACATTTTTTTTATGAAAAATATATTTTCTTATATATATTTTATTTTAATTAAAAATTAAAGATTTTAACAAAAAAAAAAAGTTAGATCCAATCAAGTTAAAATCATAAGAAAAATGATAAAAACACCATCACTTATTGTGATTTTGATATGATAAATTTAAAATCAAAATTAAAAGAAAAATAATGTAAATAATAAAATAGTATTATAAAGATATTTTGACTTTTACATGTAATATAATTTACAAAATAAATAAATCTTTTGTTTAGTATTAATATAAAAAATTCTTATATCATAAACTTCTAAATAATAAAATAGAATTTTTAAATTTAAACCTTAATTTATAAAATGTATTATTATAATTAATATTTAAAATCATAGAATATATTATTTGTGGGATAATATTTTCATTTTTTCCATTATATATTTTGTTTTTATTTAATTTTTTATATTAACTATTCATTATATATTATCATTTTAAGTTTAATATGCCAAAAAAAAATTAAAATCAATAAATATGGAGAAATTAGAGAGTAAAAAAAATTAAAATTAAAGAAGTTTTATGAGAAAATGCACGAGCATATTAAAAGGAATATAAAGGAAAAAAAGAAAAATAATAATAAAAACTATAATAGGTGACAATGGATTATGGTAGCATGAAAGGAAAAAAAATGAAAAAGAAAAAAAGGGAAACGTGGCAAATGGTAAGGGAGATATACAGGGATGGCAACGGAGCAGGTTTTTTCTGGTACCCGCCCCACCCCGTCCCTAATGGGACGGGGTTAAAATTTATTAAACGGGTTTGGGACGGGTATGAGATTTTTTTTAAAACCCGGGGCGGGTTCGGGATGGGTTCGAGTATTGCCCCATCCCGCCTCATTTACATATAAAATTAATTTTAAATTTTAATTTAATTTAATTTTAAAATTAATTTAATTTAAATCTAATTTTACTGTTTTTAATATATATATAATAATAATTTTTAATAAAATAAGTTATAAAAAATATAATAATTTATTATTTATAAAATATATTTATTTTAATATAATTAAAAAAATTTTAAAGTAATATTTTTTTAAAAAAAAAAAAAAAAAAAAAAAAAGCTAAACGGGGCGGGCGGGGAGGGTATGGGAATTTCCCCGCCCGCATTAAACGGGACAGGGATGGGAATTGGTTTTGCTAAACGGGGCGGGTTCGGGACGGGGCCGTTGCCATTCCTAGAAATATATTAATGTGTGAAAAATAATAAAAATAAATGACACATGTACTCGGGTGATATTAAATTGGTGTGTACTTTGTCCTTTACTTTTGAGGGTAATTGTGAAATAAATTTAAAAGCACTATTGGAGTGCATAAATAGACAATATTTTTCACCATTTTACACTAAAATTAAAAAGAAAAAGGTAAAGTTCTAAAATCTCATATTTTTTATAATTGGTGTATGGTTACATGATTTACCCAAAATTTTATTTATTTTAAATAAAAAATATATATTCACTAAAAAATAGAAATAAAATCAAAATATTTATTTCCATCCGTGTAGTAGCATCTCCTAAATAGTTTGACAAACTAGGAGAGACAAAAAAAGTAAAGGTTGTTTTGAGTGAACTACGTTGGGCTATTGGACAAGGGCTACAAAGTGGGCCTCATTCGGACCACCCACTTCGGGGGCGGAACAAGGCGGAATGGGTCGGGCGACCCGATGACCATATCCGTTTCCAAATCTCTTAAACCCTAAACCAAAACCTCTCTTCAACTGATTCTGAATTTCCCTTTCGGTGGATCTTTCATTATTGCAGAGGAACTACATGTATGTTCAGGTACGGTTTCTGTTTCTACTGCTCTTCAATTTCGTAATGAATCTACTTGATTCTCTGCTAGGATTACTTCTGTTGCTCTGTTTGGTTGCCGAGAAAATGTAGGAAAAAAAAGAATTCCGAAATTTTGATATTACAACTCTCGTCATTCGGGACGCAATATTCAGTTTTACATTTTCTGCTTTGTTTTTTTTCCCAATGACTTCTCAGTAACCAACCGAAAGGTTTTAAATTTTTGAACAATTTTCTGATTGTGTAAACCTGTTGAAGAGAAAATCTTGGAAAATGAAAGAAAATATGGAGACTTGTTTATAATATGGTGCAATGTAAAAACTTTGAACTTTGCATTGTGTTTTTGTTTCAAAACATGAAAAATACATCTAATAAAGTAAACTAGTTGAGTGGTTTTTTGGATCCTCTGGTTTCAAATAATGAAAAAAGCAATATTCAAAACTTCAATTTATTTTGTTTTCCTGCATTTGATCAGAAACGATTTGGGGTGTAAAATTTGATAGCTTAATGTTGTGTTTTTCTTCCTTGAATGTATTCATTTTAAAGCATAACTACTGATTTTGGCATTTTGTGCCCAAGTGCTTGTTAAAGTGAGTGAGATTGTTCAGGCTTTTGCACTTCGTTGCTGATACAAGCTTTCATTTTGATATCCAGATTGGCGCCAACCTGCAAAGGTAGGCACATTTCAAAATTTCTGCCACTGCTTAGAAGACATTACCAATTATTTTCAGCAGCCACAAGTTCTCCGCATTTCTCATCATATGGCCTTGAAAACCAGAATGAAGAGATTGATTTCAATAGTTTATTTGATTCATGCACCAAAACCCTCCTTGCAAAGCGCCTTCATGCCCTTCTTGTGGTGTCGGGAAAAATCCAAAGCAATTTTATCTCAATTCGTCTTGTCAATCTTTATGCTAGCCTTGGTGATGTGTCCTTGTCCCATGGCACCTTTGATCAGATCCAACGGAAGGATGTCTATACCTGGAACTCAATGATATCTGCTTATGTTCGCAATGGCCATTTCTGTGAAGCTATAGATTGTTTCTATCAGCTGTTATTGGTGACCAAGTTTCGAGCTGATTTCTACACTTTTCCTCCAGTTTTGAAAGCTTGTCAAACTCTAGTCGATGGGAGGAAGATACACTGCTGGGTTTTCAAACTGGGTTTTCAATGGGATGTATTCGTGGCTGCTTCCTTGATCCATATGTATTCTCGGTTTGGTTTTGTAGGTATTGCCCGAAGCCTGTTTGATGATATGCCATTTCGAGATATGGGTTCTTGGAATGCAATGATTTCTGGGCTTATTCAAAATGGAAATGCTGCAGAGGCATTGGATGTCTTGGATGAAATGAGATTGGAGGGAATAAACATGGATTCAGTTACAGTTGCAAGCATTCTTCCTGTCTGTGCACAGTTGGGGGATATTTCAACCGCAACACTAGTCCATTTGTATGTCATAAAGCATGGTTTAGAGTTTGAATTATTCGTGTCTAATGCCTTGATTAACATGTATGCTAAATTTGGTAACTTGGGGGATGCACAGAAAGTTTTTCAACAAATGTTTTTAAGGGATGTGGTGTCGTGGAACTCAATAATTGCTGCCTATGAGCAGAATGATGATCCAGTTACTGCACATGGGTTCTTTGTCAAGATGCAGCTAAAGGGACTTGAGCCTGATTTATTAACACTAGTGAGTTTAGCTTCTATTGCTGCTCAGTCTAGGGATTATAAAAATAGCAGGTCTGTTCATGGATTCATCATGAGAAGGGGTTGGCTTGTGGAAGCTGTTGTCATTGGAAATGCAGTTATGGACATGTATGCAAAGTTGGGTGTTATAGATTCTGCACATAAAGTTTTCAAACTAATCCCAGTTAAAGATGTGGTTTCATGGAACACTTTGATCTCAGGTTATACTCAGAATGGTCTTGCAAGTGAGGCAATTGAAGTATATAGAATGATGGAGGAGTGCAGGGAGATTAAACTTAATCAAGGGACTTGGGTAAGCATTCTAGCAGCTTATGCCCATGTTGGGGCCTTGCAACAAGGGATGAGAATTCATGGGCAGTTAATTAAGACCAATCTCCACTTGGATGTTTTTGTGGGTACCTGCCTCATTGACTTGTATGGAAAATGTGGTAGATTAGTGGATGCAATGTGCTTATTCTATCAAGTGCCCCGGGAGAGTTCTGTCCCTTGGAATGTCATAATTTCCTGTCATGGAATCCACGGACATGGTGAGAAAGCTCTAAAGCTATTTAGAGAAATGCAAGATAAGGGGGTTAAGCCTGATCATGTGACATTTATATCATTATTGTCAGCTTGTAGCCATTCCGGTTTAGTTGATGAGGGTAAATGGTTCTTTCATCTGATGCAGGAGTACGGGATTAAACCTAGTTTGAAGCACTATGGGTGCATGGTAGACTTGCTGGGTCGAGCTGGTTTTCTGGAAATGGCATATGATTTTATAAAAGATATGCCTTTACACCCTGATGCTTCCATCTGGGGTGCCCTTCTTGGTGCTTGTAGGATACATGGAAATATTGAGTTGGGCAAATTTGCTTCAGATCGTTTATTTGAAGTTGATTCAGAAAATGTTGGATATTATGTTCTGTTGTCAAATATTTATGCTAATGTTGGGAAATGGGAGGGAGTGGATAAAGTGAGATCTCTGGCTAGAGAGAGGGGATTGAAAAAAACTCCTGGGTGGAGCTCAATTGAAGTGAACCGCAGGGTTGATATCTTTTATACCGGGAACCAATCCCATCCTAAATGTAAGGAGATATATGCGGAGTTGCGAATTTTGACTGCCAAAATGAAGAGTCTTGGTTATATTCCAGACTATAGCTTTGTGTTGCAGGATGTTGAGGAGGATGAAAAGGAGCATATCCTCACTAGTCATAGCGAGAGATTAGCTATTGCATTTGGAGTCATTAGCACCCCTCCTAAAAGTCCTATTCGGATCTTCAAGAACTTGCGGGTTTGTGGCGATTGCCACAATGCAACCAAATTCATTTCAAGGATTACCGAGAGGGAGATTGTAGTGAGGGATTCAAAACGCTTCCATCACTTTAAGAATGGAATATGTTCTTGCGGAGACTACTGGTAACATGGATTTTTGATAATCAATTGAGAAGACCTCTTGTTTGGATTGAAGTTGTTGTCACTTACTACATTGCTCAAACCTCACCTGATAGCTACACAGCCTTCAGCGTTAATGCAGGCCTTAGATAATGACAGTAAGTTGAGGTTTGTTCGCTGTTAATGCTAGCTTAGTGATTAATGACTGGCTTCACATTCTCAAGGATTATTAAGTTTGACATCCAGGCACCGGGAAATCAAGCTTGATTGCAGCCATGGCCAATTATCTCAAGGTTGACAGCTACGAATCGGAGCACAATACCATTCACTCCGATAACAAACTCAGGTAGATATTGGTGTCAACTACTAGTGAATCCATGATAGTGATAGAGGATATTGATTGTAATGCGGAGACTCGATATCGTGAAGACTCTTTGAACCAATATGAAACCACCAAAGCTCTAGGTTAGTACTTCAACTGATCATCATCACCATCATCATTTTGTAAAATAAATCATGAATTTGTACAAAACCATGGTTTTTAATTGGGTTATGTACACTTTTCAAATGAACGAAAATTGGAGCACTCAGGACTTCGAATGTTAATTTTGTTATTCATCTAGCTGACACTATCGGGCATACTAAATTTCACTGATGGGTTATGGTCAAGTTGCGGAGAGCAGCGAATCATTGTGTTTACCACAGACCACAAGGATCGACTTGACCCTGCTCTGCAGCGTCCTGGTCGCATGGATATGCATATTTACATGTCTTATTGTACTTACATCGTTTTAAGACCTTAGCTTCCAATTACCTTGGTGTTACTGACCACCCACCCACTCTTTGGGGAGATTGAAACCCCCTTTAAAAATACGGAGGTTAGTCAGGCAGAAATTGGGGAGGAGTTAATGAAGAGCAATGATGCTGATGTTGCACTTGTAGGACTTGTTGAATTCATCAATGGATTAAAATGGAATCCTTTTAAGACTTCAAGATCAAACAAATGATCATCATGATAAAGAGGCCAGCAATTTGGATTTGTTTGCATCAGAGTTGCAGGGGGAAAACTCCCAAGTTGACTTCATTTGAATTACTTTAACAAAACCTGTTAAGAAAAAGGAGGATGGGCAACGAAGAAAATCCACTATGTTAAAAACTGGTATAAGAGGGGAGAGAAACGAGTGCATATATACATATACACATCGGAGAGAAATAAATAAAGCAGGTCTCTCATAATTTTTCTTAATCATATATGTCGCATGAGTCAAATCAAACGAAGTTCTGATCATCAAGTTCTAACAAAACCAAAAAAAGCAGCCCCACTATGCCCTTCCCATTGTTTTATTTTTATTAAATAAAATACTTTATAGATTTTTTTTAATAATTAACATATTTCAAGTTTATTAAGTTGTAAATATTATGTGGCTGTTAAATTTGTGACAGCTTGGGAAAAGAATTAGAATGTTTAACGAGAAGAGAGAATATATATATATATATATATTTTCTTAAAAAAATAAAATGGAAGGTAGAAGTTTTTGAGGGGTGGGCTCCTTCTTTATTTGAGTTTGATCATTTTTCAGAAGATATTTTAACAAACTTAAAATAAAAAAAAAAGAATTTAAAACTAAGAATAATAAAATTAAAATTAAAGGACATGCATTTATATGCGTTACATTTATTGGGAATCACAGTGCAGTGGAAATAAAAAAAAATTAAACTTAAAACTTAGATTAAAATGTGAGAGTGGACCCACATCATGCTATTGGAACAAAATTAGGGCTCTACACAAGATAATGCTATCCTAGTAATAGAGATGGCAAATAATCTAAGGAAAGCATTGCCTCTAACAACTTCACACTTTACAATAAACCTGTGTATATGTTGGATGTTTGATGCTTCGTTACAATAGTTAGTGTTAGACATTTGATGCTTCATTGTAATGAACTTTAGAGACTAGCATAAAAGGGGTTCAAAACATATCAACATGGAGTATTTAGAATACCTTAAAATAAGGTATAAATAGAGGCTTTTTGATAACTCGCATCAAATTGAGGAAAAAGTTTGATGTTATGATTTTTTTTTTTTTTTTAATTTTATAAACACGTTTTAAAACTATAAAGGTCTTTTGGATCTAAAATAGACAATATTTACACAATTAAGAGTAGATCGCTATAGGTTTGTACATGAGGCTTGAGAAAATCTTAAAGAACTTCATGGTTTGAAGTCTCCAAAAGTAGCCATTAGTAGTTGATGGTTTTATTAAGAACAAACACCTAAGAGTTGAGAGCTCTAAGTTGGCTTGCTTCCACAACTTTATATTGTTTTGGGACATGTTGACTTGGCAATAAGCAAGGCCACGAGGTTGAGTTAGTGTTTCATTGGAATTCAATTAGTCCAAATAGTGTTTTTTCCTTTCTTCCTCGTAAAGATACGATATTGTCATGGCACTCTCTTGGATACCTTGAGTAGTGATTGTGTATGCATGTATATTGCACTCCAAAGGAATGAGAAGTAAACCAACTGATAACTACAACTTATGCTCATGGGTTCGGATATGAGTGTTAGATGTGGGAGAATTGAATTAATTGATAACTATAACCTACGTTGCATGAGTTTAGGTATGAGTGTTGGATGTGTATATGTGTCTAAGTGTCCAATCCTTCATAACTTGAATCTTAGGATATGGGGACTTAGCTAAAAATGATCTAAAAAGATGGGCTTGGGTATTGGGATGCAACATAATAAAAGAAAAATCAATTAAAAATACAATAAAAATGAAGATATTCTTTTTAAAAGCTCTCATCTTTCTCCTCTAATCCCTTTTCTCTCGTCTTATTTCTAAATAATCCTACAACAATTCATTTTTCAATCGATCATTTTTTTTCTCCAATGTAATTATTACTAACAAAGTAAAAACAATAAAAGAACATCAATGAAAAAAATCCAATAACCACACCCAAAGTAAAATAGGAGTATCCAACAAGGATCTTATATCCAAACCTCCCATACCATGTCATGTTGATACAAATACCTTAGGTGAAATTAAAGGATCCCTAAACCACTTCAAATGTTGGTGGTTGTGTATTATATTTAAAGCAGTCCATATATTAACTGTTGGAGAAATTACAGGTATGAAGCTGTAGGTATAATGAAGAAAAGTTGCAGATATGACAGAGAGAAACTGATAAATTTTATTCCATTTGAGATAAGATATTTATACAAGAAAAATAACAAATTCTTCCTATCTTTCCTGCATATTTATTTAGGTCGTTACACCTGTTTTTGAAATTTAAAACAAATGAAGTCATAACAAACTTGAGCTAATTTCAGCAAAGACCAAGTCTTCAAGGCTTGGAATCTGGAATGCCAACAACTGAACACTCCTCCTTGGCATCTGAATGACAAACACCTATCTTCCACTTAAGAGCTTCAAACCTTTCCATTGGTAAAGGCTTTGTGAATATATTTGTGAGTTGATTTTCAGAGGAAGAATGAACAAGTAACACTTCATTGGATTGTTGAACTTCTCTAATAAAATGATACTTGATCTTAATATGCTTTGTTCGACCATGAAACACGGGATTTTTTTAAATTGATACTGCAGAAATGTTGTCACACATAATGTTGGTTGCTTCAACTTACTCTTGCCCTAAGTCTTTCAATATTTTTCTTAACCATAAAGCTTGATTTACAACAGATGCAATAGTAATGTATTCTGCCTCTATTGTGGATTGGGCTATGGTTTCTTGTTTCTTTGAGCTCCAAGTGAAAAAACCTGAGCCTAGGGAGAATAAGTATCCTGAAGTACTTCTTGAATCATCAACACAACCCCCCCAATCGCTGTCGGAGTAGCCTAGCAGCTTTAAATCACCTTATGCAGATTTTGAAAATTGAACTCTAATAGCAACAGTTCCCTTGATGTACCTTAATACTATTTTAGCTGCCGAAAAATGTTTCTCACTTGGTGAGTGCATGAACCTAGAAAGCACACTAACAACAAACAATATGCCAGGTCTGTTAGTTGTTAGGTATAAAAGGCTACCAATTAAGCTTCTATATAAGCTCGGAGTCATCATCCTTGCTTAACTTCTCACTAGTTGTCATAGGAGTAGACACAGGCTTGCAATCTTGCATTTTAAATTTTTTCAGCATATCCATAGCATACTTCTGTTGGCATATGAAAATTCCTGAACATGACTACATCACTTCCATTCCCAAAAAGTACTTCATGACTCCAAGATCGATCATTTCAAAGACTTTGTTCATCTCATCCTTGAAGCTTTGAATTAACCCGAGCTGATTTCCTATTACAAGCATGTTGTCTACATAAAGAGAGACTATTAAAAGTTGGAAATCATCAGTTTTTACATATAAGGTAGATTCACTCTGACTTCTAACAAAACCAAGTTTAGTAAGATGTTTGTCCATGGTTTCATACCAAGCCTTGGGGGGCTTGTTTCAAGCCATACAATGTCTTCCTTAGAAAGTACACATAGTCCTCTTTGCCTGGAGCCACAACCCCATTTGGTTGCTCTACATATATCTCTTCATCAACAAATCCATTTAAAAAGGTAGATTTAACATCTAATTGATTAATATGCCAAGAATTTTGAGCAACAAGTACAAAAAGTAGCATAATAGTGTCATACCTTGCCATAGAAGCAAAAGTCTCCTGATAATCAACACCATACTGTTGAGCATATCCCTTCACCACTAGCCTAGCTTTGTGCTTGCATATCGAACCATCAAGATTGAGTTTTGTTTTGAAAACCCATTTCACTCCGATCACCTTGTGATTTTTGGGTCTCTCCACAAGCTGCCATGTTTCATTCTTGTTAATCATCTTCATTTCTTCTTGCATTGCTCTTCTCCCTGCTTCAGAATCTTTGGCTTCTACATAACTTGTTAGTTCAGTTATTACTAAACTGCACCTTTGATAGATGTCCTCCAAGCTTCTTATGCTCCTCACTGGAAAATCATCTACGGATTCAGAAGTTTGAAAATCTTCATGATTATCGAAGTCGACATCAGATTGCGCATTTTTTTATTTTTCTAATCCCAAGTTGTCATTTCATCAATTTTTACATTCTTGCTCAAGAAAACTTTGTTAGTTTGCAAACGGAATATTCTATAGCCTTTAGTTGATGTCCTATAGCCAATGAGAATGCCCTTCTAAGCTCTATTGTCCAGCTTGCTTCTTATAAGTTCCGGTACATGATAATAGCTGTAGACCCCCATTTTAGGGACCTCACTTTCATGCATTTTTTGCAGCTCTTTTTAGCCGGTGTCACCACCCCAGTGAGCCACGTGTCACATCCTTAGTGGCCATAAGTGAATCAGCTTTGCTTTTTGGAAACGAATACAAGGGTGACACGTGGAGGAGCATTCTAGAAGGTTGCTGTAGGCCGTTAGGGGGCACGGGAGAGAGAGAAAGAGTGTGGCTGCAGAAGGAGTGGTGCAGGGAAGGTGGCTAGGGCTGCAGAGATCGTTAGAGGGGCAAATCCGGTAAAAAGAAAAGGAGATATGAGCAGAGAGGCAGGAGCTAGGGGCGTGAGAGGAGTTTTTCTTTCATGCTGGAGAGGATTTTGCATAGGGAAGAGGCTTTTCTGAGGGTCTCCAAGCTGGTTACAGGAGGCTTGTAGAGGAGAAGAGGAACGAGGGGAGCAATTCGTGGTCTATCTGGAGAGCTTCTGGAGCAAGACCAGTGAGAAATCCGTTACACTTTGCTGTAGAGAGTCATTTTCAGGTACGTTTATTGTAGACTCTTCATTATCTTCAATCGGTATACTTTTCTACCCTCTCTTTTGTTGATTCTCATAGGACATTTGTTGCTTGGGAGTGAGTATGTTTATATTTGGCTATTGGGTTTTTTTGCTGAAGTTTAGTTTGCCCTGTTCTGATTTCCTCATGAGATATTTTGTACCACTGTTTTACCTTTTATTTTGATGCTCATTTGATCTCCTCCACCCTACATCTGAGTTCATGGATCGATGGGTGAAATGAGGCTTGCATGGGCTCATTTTGCTCATATTCTTTGTGCTCTGTTTTTCCCACCTTTCCCCTGTTTCTGGTACCTGTTCATGGAGCGCTTTATTTTCTTCATCTCTGCTCATGGGAGCGACGAGATACAGATGGTACGTTCTTAGCAGTGAATGGATTGTTGTTGTCACATCGCCCATGGGGTTGCAAAATAATATGCTATGAGTTTGTGACTGTCGCACCAAGAGAGTGAATGTGTTTAACTTGACGATGCTGAAGGTGATTTAAAGAAAAGAACGCACTGACGGCCAGTTGCCCATATCTCCTTCATCCATCCTCAAATCATTTCCTTCCGATTCTTTCATCTGCGTGGAGTTCATGTGCATGACTTCCTAACCCCTTTTCAACACCGTCCCTCGATATCCGCTTTCCACCCAGTTCACTCCCCATTACCACCAACCATCCATATTATCAATAACGCCTCAACTCATCACCTTCCATGCATGAATATACCCACTTTCATACTCATATATTCACCAATCTTTCCACCCCTCTGGCACACTCGTTCCACCGCACCATTCTTCCTTCCCTTTCCCTCATGAGTGAAGACCTATTATGCATGGTCGCCTATATGGGTATCGGATGGTTCACCAGGAGGCAACGTCGGTACCGGAATCTGATTGATCCAGCAGTCATAGCCTCGTAATCTGAAACATCAGATTTCCACCTGCTTCGCCAAGATTTCTGACCAAGATACTCAGTCCACAGCCATTACCGTCGCGACGTGGATCCGCCGGAATGTGGTAATGTGCTGCTCGGAGAAGCTCGCCACTACGGTCGCTACTACTGTGAGCTCTCTAAAGCTCGCCTCAGCATGCTGGTTGTAGTAACTTCTGGGACTGGATCTGTTCTTGGCAGAGCCCACATGGAAGTGATGTCAGGGCATGTCTCAACTCCTTCAAGGCCTGGCAATGCTGCTACGGAAGAAGGTCATGAACACAAACCTGGTTTTGATGCTTCAACAGAGAATCTGTTGGGCCATCCAAAATTGAAAAAGAAAGAGAGATGTTCTGTGGACCTCAATGCTTGCTGTATGTGGTAGAAATGGACATTTTGAAAAAGTAATTGAGTTGTACAAAGAGAGGTTGAGGGCAGCGATAAGGCCAGACGGGGTGGCATTTGTGGCTGTAATCTCTGCTTGTGGACACACTGGCCGTGTGAAACTCGGAATTGAGTATTTTGAGTTCATGGTCAGTGACCTTGGATTGGAACCTCGCCCAGAGCATTACAGTTGTGTAGTTGATTTGCTTTGCAGGGCTGGTGAGTTGGAGAAGGCATGGAAGATGGTGAACGAGATGACACCTAAAGAGAATGGCAGTTACAGTATCTCAATGTGGGGAGCTTTGCTTAATGCTTGCAACGAATTTGGAAATGTTGAATTGGGTAAAGAAGCAATAGCTGCGTTGGATGCGATTGAAGCACAACAGCAAAGGCTTAGTTTCCAGAGGTTTATTGTAATGG
Organism: Vitis riparia; assembly: GCF_004353265.1. NCBI lineage: Eukaryota > Viridiplantae > Streptophyta > Magnoliopsida > Vitales > Vitaceae > Vitis > Vitis riparia. The sequence goes on along the minus strand of NC_048433.1, from coordinate 10,825,924 downwards.
TTGAGGGAGATAGGACTTATCATCAGAGAATAGCCATGATGCTTGGTGAAGCTGAATCTGAGATGGTCTCAGAAAAATAAAGGAAAGAGTCTGCTCCTCCTGCCATTCCATCAAAGGGCCACTAAGAGAAGACGATGTACTTTTTGGCTGAAGCGATGCACGCTCTCAGTGTAGCATCAAAGAAGGAACTGAGCCTGAATGAGGGAGACTATGTCATTGTCCGGGATGTGGGCCATACAGGATGGTCAGAAGGAGAATGCAAAGGTAGAGCAGGGTGTTTCCCATCAGAATAGAAGAAAGGCATGGTTGCTACTGCATAATTGACGGTGACAAGGGCGTTTTTGCTGTCACAATGAGGAATTTTACCACAGGAAAGGGTGATTACAGCTGAATCTCCACATTCTTCACTATTGGTGAAGTCAAGATGAAGTAAATGAGAATGGTGACGTTTCCGGTTGATGAAGAGGAGGATCATGATTTCAGTGGGGAATTTAAACAGCGGGAACAATCTTTCAATAAGGAATATACATGGTTTCCTTTACATTATTCTGCTGAGACGATGAGCCATAAATCTGGTTCGTCTGTGGCACAGAATACTCCACTAGCTCTGCTTGAGTACGTTCTTGGTAGTGTTGACTCTAACTCCTTTTGAGACCATTCTTATGGCCCATCGAAATAAGGAAACGCCTTGAAGATTACAAAAGTAGAAGGATTTAAGTTGGACCTCAAGCATGAGACACCAATAACAGAAAACCGTTCCTGCAACATAGTTGATGCTGCATTGTTCATGGGCAGGTTATTTCGTGTGAGGTGGGGCCCTAAAGGCATCCTTGTTCATGCTGGTGCAGCAGTTGAAAGCAATGATGTTCTCCTGATACTCGGTCTTCATCATAATAAAGGGATTGTCTTGTCAGAGACCCTTTCTACTAATGCAACTCAACATAGTTGCACCCCAGGCCCACTTTCTACATGGTTTGCATGGCCTCAGTGGGGCCACGTGCCATTGTCATTTTCTTCCTCCTTGTTTTTTGAAAAATAATCCTCCAAATTCTACTTTCCAGATAATTCTCCGATTTCTAACCTTTTTTTCAAATAGCTTTAACTTTTCAAATCTTCATCCCTAGCATTTTTCTTAAGTTCCAAAAATCTTTTTTTTTTTCAATAAAATTTTTAAAAGGTTTTGAAATAAGCAAGAATCAAATTTTGTTAATTCTTAGTGATGGAATCTACAGATTTGATTCATGCAAAATAAACGGGCTTTGGTGGGGCCCAACATCAAATAAATTTTCGTCAAAATAAGAGTGAATTTGAATGAAAAGCTATGTGTGCTATTAATGCTTTCTTTATCTTGACTGGTGAAATAAGTGACATAGTTGTGATCATTTGTTGTACACTAATCTCCTCTTTTGATAGCGCATATTAGTTCGCCACCCAGATACGTATTTACTCGCCTCATGGTCACTCCTTATACTTGTTTTAATTCTCATACGTGCATTATTGATTTGAGTATTCATTGACTTTTTCATTGGTTGACATGTTAGCTTCATTTTACTAGTAGAGACCCGACTTTAGGGACTTAGAGGGGTGCTACGATCTTTGCCGTACCTTCCCGATAAGTAACCTGACCCCCGGACCCAATTCGGTTTTTCGTAGATCACCTTTTCCAAAATAAGGAGTCGCACTTAGGATTTTTCTTTCTTATTTTGTTTACCCTTTAAAAATAAAACAAAAATAAGTGGCAACTCCAAGTCATTTTCAAACAATAAATAAAAATCAAATTTTCAAATAAAAATCGAGCTCCCATCGAGTGGGAAACGCATGAGCCGAAATGCAGGGTCCACAATAGCATATGCTTCCAAATATTTTAAGATGATTAATAGAGGGCTTGACACCGTACCATGCTTCATATGGTGTTTTGTTCTTCAAGGATTTTGTAGGCAATCTGTTCAGCAAATATACAGAGGTGTTGACTACCTCTGCCCAAAAATTACGTGGCATTTTTTTCTCAAATAGAAGACACCTGGCCATCTCCATTATGATTTGATTCTTCCTCTCCGAGACACCATTTTTCTATGGAGTGTATGGAGTTGTTAGCCGACGTTCGATGCTTGCAGTGCTACAAAACTCAACAAATTGACTGGAGGTATATTTCGTACCATTGTCGGACCTTAAGATTTTAATGCTCAAGTTGCTTTGATTTTCTACAAGGGCTTTGAATTGTTTGAAAACAGAGAAAACTTCATTCTTTAGTTTGATAAAATATACCCAACACATTCTGGTATAGTCATCTATAAAGAGAATGAAGTATTTGTTACCACTCAAAGAAGTTGTTTTCATGGGACCACAAACATCGGTGTGTATGAGTTGAAGTTTTTCGGTGGCTCTCCATGCTTGATTATTTTTTAATGGCAACCTTGCTTGTTTGCTTTGTTGACAAATCTCACATATTTGAGCTTCATTAAATACGTTTGGCATGTCTTCCACCAACTCAAGTTTTTTTAGCTCTACTAAGCTCATTTGGTTATAGCGTCCAAACCGTTTATGCCATAGGTCTGAAACACTTTGAGTAACTCCAGCATATGCATATTCAATAGCATTCTCCCAATTGATGGCAAAGCTCTTGCTTTTCATCTTCACACAAAGCAATTTCTTTTGATAGGGATCAAAGATGATGCACTGGTTGTCTTTGAATTGCAAGGAATATTGCTTTTCAAGCATTTGACCTACACTTAATAGATTTTGACTAATATCAGGTACAAATAACACATCAGAGATAAGCTTGATACTTGAATTTGTTTTGACAGCAACCGTGCCCCTTCCCTTGACATCCACGTATCCACCATTGCCAACTTTCACCTTAGAGTTGTAGGTTTTGCCAAAGTCCTTGAATATTGTAGCATTGTGACACATGTGGTGTGTGCATCCACTATCAATGAGCCAAGCATTATAAGAGTCTTGACTTGAGAAACATGATGCTACAAAGAGTTTCTCCTCTTGCCAATTTGCATTAGCAACTTGTGCTTGCTAAGATTGAGGACCTTTATTTTTATATTTGCAAACTTTGGTAACATGCCCAAGTTGTTTGTAGTTGTCATACATTGCATCTAGGCTCCACCAACAGTATTTCTCTAGATGCGTAGTCTTCTTGCAATGTGAGCAGGTTGGATATTTCTTCTGTTGGGGCCCTTATTTGTTATTCTTCTCTCTGCTTTTACTTTTCTTCTTGTTGAACTGGTTTTTGTCTTTATTAGATTGTAGGGTCTACATTTGAAAAGCACCTTCTGTGACGTTCTCTTGTCTCAAAGCTCTTCTTTGCTCTTGTGCTTGGAGTGCATTCATTAGTACAGCAAGTGAAATTTGTGAAAGGTCCTTAGATTCTTTAAGAGATGAAATCTTGGACTCAAACCTCTCAGGAAGTGTCACAAGAACCTTCTCCACAATCCTTGCATCAAGAAATTCTTCACCAAGTGACCTGATTTTGTTAACAATCAAAGCAATTCTGTCAGAATACTTGGTGATAGTTTCATCTTCTTGCATGGTTAAAGACTCAAAGTCCCTTTTCAAATTCAGCACTTGCATTTAAGCTTGTCCCAATTTTGGTTCTATCACTTCCTTGATACTCCAATTTAAGCTTGTCCCAAGCTTCTTTGGCTATCCTGCAATTCATAATTCTATGAAATACTGAGTCAACAACTGAATTTTGGATTAAAGTCTTAGCTTTAAACTTTTTGGTCTTTTCGTCAGTATGAGCTTTGATTTGTGCTAAGGTAGGATTCACCGGGAGTGGAGCTATTGGTTTGTCTTCAGCTACAACTTCCCAAAGATCAAATGCTTCTACGTACGTTTGCATCTTTACGGACCAAATTTGATAGTTTTCTCCCGCAAAGATTTAAGGAGCTAACAAAGAGATGCTATTGGTTGCCATTTTCTAGTGTGGTTTCAAATGGGTTATGAAGTGAACTTTCTTGGTTTTCTCTCAAAACACAAGTCCTGTAAGACCAACTATGACTCTGATACCACTTGTTGGAGAAATTACAAGTATGAAGCTGCAGGTATAATGAAGAAAAGTTGTAGATATGATAGAGAGAAGCTGATAAATTTTATTCCATTTGAGATGAGATATTTATACAAGAAAAATATCAAATTCTTCCTATCTTTCTTGCATATTTATTTAGGTTGTTACACCTGTTTTTGAAATTTAAAACAAACGAAGTCATAACAAACTTGAGCTAATCTTCAGCAAAGACTTAAGTCTTCAAGGCTTGGAATCTGGAATGTCAACAACTGAATATTAACTACTGCATAATAAGATTAACAAACAACCTGATCCAATTCCCATGGGAGTGCTTTCAAGGAACTATGACAACTTTTGCTACCAAAGTCTCAAAGAGATATTGTTGCATTTACTAAATGCTCAAATGTAGAGAATGATATTCCAAGGTTACTCAGTTCCAATGATGGGTAACAAAATGTTTTGTATATTCCTTTTGAAGTACACAGTTCAAAGTTTTGATAGAAATTTTATTCCCATTCAAGAAAAAATCCTGGAATTTATATTGCATGGATGTATCCTGTTTGAATTCATTGATTTCCTTATCTCAGATCATAGGAGGAGCTCTGTAGTATGCTGGAACAGTTGCAGGGAAGAACACTTGTCTCACTCCTTCAGCCTTTATAATGGGGAATATTATAGTCGCTGCACCCTAAAAATATATGCATAAATATGTAAAAGTTGAAATGAAGTATGACATTGAGAGTTTTTAAGGTTCAAAATCTTAAGATACGCACCGAAATCAGCCTAGCCCCAAGCCACATCCGTTTAGGTGAAGGGAATGGAAGCAGTAAGCGGCCAACGCCATAAACTGCTACAGCGAAGAAATGGAGAACCAAGATCAATGGGCGAGGGTTTAGACCAGAGAGCAGAGACACAGGTCCATTGGAAAAGACACCTCCCAGGCTCAAATAGTCAAAACATGCTTGGCGCATTTCCTTCCTTGCTTGATCAGGTGATGCACAAAACACCTTGTATAGAGCTCCTGCCAATGTATTTATTGTAGATGCCACCGGCTGCATACGAAGCAAACCATGCTTTAGGTCATTTAATTTATGTTCATGGCTGAAACTATCTTACTCCTACTCTGTAGTATCAGTTAAGTAATCATGTCATTATATGAATGCATATATGGATCTTGATTACCTTCCTTAGAGTATAGAAGGCTTCAAGATACTTGCACACAGCAGCTGCATCATTCAGATCCTGCAATGGCCTGAAGAGATCCCTTAGTACGACAACATCAGATAGGGCCACGGTCATTCCACCTCCTGTTAAAGGATGTCGCATGTTGAACGCATCCCCAAGTAAAAGTGCTCCTGGGGTTGGAAGGGGTGATGCAGGCATGCTTCTATTTGGCATTGTTTTAATGTTTCCTTTGTTGATTGCAGATATGAAGGCACTATATAGCTCAGGGGGGATCTGAAATGTGATGCAGCAACATGGAATAAGTAGCATGACAAATCCTCAATTTTCTAAAGTAATGCAGAGTGTTTTGCACCTGGGAAGCCACTGCAGTTTTCAAATAGTGAGCCATTTCTCCACTGGATATGGAGGGCACCTTTTGGCCAGGGACATCCACCAAACAACGGATCTCATAACTACTGATGGGATAAAACAGGACAGGCGAAGGATCTGCCAAGATAACATGTCCGTGGTTGGCGTATGGAAGGGGGCTGTTTTCCAGGACCAAACCAACAAAAGATGAGGGCATAGCCACCTGCCAAGAAAATGGAAAGAAACTTTGATTTAACTGCCGGTAATGGCTACTTTGAAAGCTTGATAAATTTGGTAAAGAAGTTTTAATGTTATTTGATAAGTTTGATGCAACATCTTCACCTTGGGATTGCAGAGAGATTGCCGCAAATTTGAAAAACAACCATCGCATACAATCGTAAACGGGGCATATGAAGTTATTACTTCACCAGCTTTGTTCTTGTACTGCACCCCTTTGATAGTCCCATCTTGTTCAATCAGGGATGTTACTGTTCCTTGTTCCAATCTTACACTGAACCAAAAATGAAGAAAATGATGCAAATTAGTTATAGAAAGAGTGAAGTAGAATCAAGTAGCCATGCAGTCACCTGAGCAAGAGTGAAATGAAAATCTTTTGAAGGGAAAAGGAAAGAGTACCTGGAAATGGAAGCAGCTTTTGCTCTCAGGCTCTGAATGAAACGCCCATAATGAAAGCCTCTCCCAGCCACATCAGGATGAAAATGCTCCAAGGGATACGACAGTTGAGTGTGTTTCCCATCTTTGTAAAGTGCATATCCAAACACTTTCTGGGCATCTATCCCTTTGACACAATCTGCAGACAGTAGTACAAAGTAAAGAGTTAGAAACTCATTTTCTGGGACTGCTTCTGTGTTTCCTGACTTTCTCGCTTACCTTCTAGACCCAGATCAACTAATTTCAGATAGCCACCAGGTTGAAGCAGTTCTCCCACAATTCTATCAGGCTCAGAGAGGTCCCTTTCAATCACATGTACTTGGCGTCCATCCTGCAACCATTATAGTACAAACAAGTTTGCAGATTAAACTCAAAAGTGACAATACAAAGAAACATATTCCTCAGCTGCCTAACTGACGATTTTCGACAAAATTGGTTTTGGGGAACCCCAGTTGCTCTGGGATTCTAGGAAAATTCTAGGAAAGCTAAGAACTTTGTGTACTAGAAATGAAAGTTATGTACCATTTGTTACACATAATTGATCCTTAGGAGGGGCCATGTCTGAATCTTCTCTTGTTAGACCATCAGCATATGAAAACTGAATTTGATGTGCATCATATGCCCTTGACATATAATAATAATAATAATAATAATAATAATAATAAAAGAACCTAAAACAACAATCTCCAAATTCATCAGGAGAGACCCAGTTAGAGAATGCAGTAGGAGAGAATTTGAAGACTTGTCCATATAATTTTGCTTCCCCAAAAGTAATTGAAAACTCATCTCAACTAAGTCTAAAAGTTACACAGGCTTGGTAGAGGGGAGGCTCTTGTTTCATTCTCAATACATAGTCCTAGATTTAAAAGTCTGTTTTCATTTCATTTCCTGTATTTTTCTCAGCAGTCAAACAGAGTGGCATATGATATGGGGGACAAAACTAATCTGCAAAAGCTTCCGTTTCTTACGTTTTTCAAGCAATCAGAGTGATACATGATTTCCCAACAAAACCAATCTGCAAAAACCTATAAACCGATCACAAAATGGCAACAAGTTAGGTTTGAGAGAGAGTTACCTTGCCAAGAGCGTAAGCAAGAGCAGACCCAGCAACTCCAGCACCAACAATAATCACATCACTACATTCTGTGATCTCCAGACTGCATCCTCCATTTCCAGAGGTCTTAGGACATTCATCCCTCATTCTCCCCATCAAAGCTCCCCTGTTCGTCCTCTTTTTTCTTGAATTGTACAACACAACAAGCCCAAACAGAGAAGCCATGATTCCTCCCACAACATATGAATAAACCATCTTCAAAAACCAACAGAAAGCAAGATCACAAGATTACTCTCTCACTCTCTTTCTCTCAGTTTTCCCTTTTTCTTTGCTTTATAAAAGGGTTAGTTAACATGTTTGAAAACTGGCGCCTTTTATAAGCATCACAGGCTTAATAGTATGTACAATAAAATAAGTGCCACAAGGGTGGAGCGCAGCCTTGTGATTCAAAGTGGCTGTGGACTATGAACACGGCATTAGTTTTCAACCAACAAGAGATTTAGCCAAGTCCCACTAACATAATGGTGAGAATCATCATGATGCCCTAAAATCAAAGATGATTTTGAGAAAATAAATTCAATGAAGATGGACTGCTTTGTTTGTATTAGTTTTAAGATTTCAATATTTCAAGATCCAGTGGCTGATTCAAGATCAAACAAATGATCATCAAGATCAAGAGGCCAGCAGTTTGGATTTGTTTGTATCAGAGTTGCAGGGGAAAAACTCCCAAGTGGACTTCATTGGTCAAAGAGAGATGGGTTGGTGACTAATGGGGATTAGGTGATACAAATAAAAATTCAAAGAAATGTTAAAAATTAATTCCAAGGTTCTGAAAACCATGGGACTAAACAAGGGGTTATGAATAAATGAAAGGGAAACAAATGAAAAACCACCTTAGATCCCACAAGTTGCAAAGATATTCCTGGACAGCTTTGCACAGCTTGTGTCTTTTTCTGGGTTGGATCAAGTCAGTTGTACTGTTAAGACTTTGCCAGAACCAAACCTATCATTGAACTGGAAAAGTTATCGGTTCACGATTTACTAGTCGGACCCGCGGTCGAACTGGTAAGTCATAAATATATATTTTATTATTTTATATATTATTTAAATTTTAAAAATGAATAAATTATATTAAATTAGTAAAGAAACTACGCAACCTACCAAACTAATTGAACCCCAAAAAGAAAAATATCAAACTATAAAGCCAGAGTTTTTTATTTGAAAAAGAAACTACCAAACTGATTGCATGAAGAATGATTTTTTTCTTTTTTTCTTTTTCCTTTTCTTTCCCTTTCCCTCTCTTTTCTCTGAAACACTAGGGGTGGGGGGTTTACAAGCGACTAAGGGGTGTGGGATGTTTACTGCCGGGAGAGGTGGGGGGGTACTAGGTGGTCGAGATGGTTTCCAGGCTTCCAGCGGCAAGGAGGGGTTTCCAACGCTACTTGCAGGGAACTGGGAAGACTAGAAGAGGCGACGATAGAGAGGGTTGTCGATTGGTAACGATCACCGGCGGGAGTTGATTGGGTGTCATGGGTCGCGGTGCATTGGCGGCGGGCAGAGTGGCAGGCCGACATCTGCGGGGTGAGGGTGGAGGAAGGGTTTGGATTTTGGAGGTTGTTGGACTCCAAAATGGCGTCGTTTTGATACTGTTTTTTTAAAAAAATTAAAATCAATTGAACTAGCCGGTTCGCAAGGAGCCGACTAGTTCGTCCGGTTCACCAGTTGGACCGCCAGTTCAAGCGGTCCGACCCCAATTCAATCTCAATTTGGTCCAATTGACCGGACTGGACCGGAACGGTGACCAGCCGGTCCGGTCCAGTTTTTAAAACATTTGTTTTTTTAGAGTTTTTCAATTAAGGGATTATTGCAGTGGGAAAATTACTTGAAGCTGAGGTAAGATATCATGAGTGAAAAACGTTGGACTAATCTCATCTTCCATGGATGGAGTTGGATTGATCCATTGATCCAATCATATCACATATACCACTCCAAGACTGACCTAAACCTTAAAACTGTATGGGTTTAGCATCTCGGGTTAGAGGTTAGAGAGGGATGAGATAGGGTTAGAGGTTAGAGAGGGATGAGATAGGGTTAGATTGGAATTAGAGTTGACTTGTAACTAGGAGTATCAAAATTTGATATGATTCATCATCACAACTTGTAACCCAATACATTTTTTGCAAATTTGGGTTGAATATAATCGTATTTGGATCATGTTCATGTTGATCAAGTTTAATAAACAAGTTGTTTTAGAGTTAACCTATATAATGTGACTTTGACCTAAATCGACCTATTGAATAATCATGTTGATTAATTTAATTATAATCATTATCTATTTAACCCACATTTGACTTTTAAAATATGATTTTGAATCAATATGTCAATTAAATCATTAACATATCAAATTAAAATGCTAATTATATTGATTTAAATAAGACCTGATTTATTAAATGAATTACATGACATATTACATATTTAATAATGAGGTCATATTCATGCTCATACTTTTAATCCGATTATTATTCATATTGTGTTTGAGTTAACCTATTTAATCAAGTGCATAAATTTTGACAACATGAACCTGATACTCCTAAATCCTTCTTCATCGGCCATGAACAAACCCCAGCTAAACTTTTGTGACCGTTTGCCAAGGAACTATTTGCATTTCTTGTGGGATTTTTTATAAGAGTACGGTAATTTTAAAAAATAATTCTTAAATTACCGTAGTGGGAAAAATAATTACAATTCTACAATAATTTTTGCCAGGTATGAGAGAATGATATTTTTTTTTTAAATCGTCTCTTTAAAATACTATTTATGACCTTTAAAAAAAATCGTCTTTCCAAATTACTAAAAATGAGAAATCATCTCTTCAAGAGATGATTTCGACAAAAAAAAAAAAAAAATTAAGCAATTAAAAATCGTCTCTTGAAGAGACGACTTCATGTTTTGCATGCTCTTTTGATTTATCAGGAATCTCTTTCAACACAAAAGGCAACAAAAGTAATAGTTGCAATAACAGAATGTAGAACAAATGGATGGATCCAATTCGATGAAGGGGAATTACAACATAGAAAAAGCTTGGTATAAAGAAATGTCATTTGGCAGATGATGCAGTTGTCTTATCCTTCTCCCACCTCATAAACACGACTACTACTAAAACAAAATAAGATTATTTATTTTATAAATAATTATTTCATAAATTAATAACAAATTTGTTTTTTATAAAATCATTTTTCACATAAACAAAAAAAAAAAAAAGATTATTATTTATCTTATCAATAAAAAACAATATCAAACTAAATTAATTTTATTAGTTGTAATTAATTGAATTAATTTAAAGAAAAATTGAAGATTAAGAACAATTAAAATTATTTAACTTAATTTTTTTTATATTTTATTCATTTTACAGTGAAATTTTAACTTAAAGATTAATATTTTTAATCTTAAAATTTATATAATAGAATTAATTTAAAAATTAAACAAAACAAAATTATTTATTTTTTAAATAATTATTTAATAAATTAATAACTAATTTGTTTTTTAAACTCATTTTTCACATAAAATTGATATTAGTGAAAGAAAAAAATAATAGATAAATAGTATTTATCTTATATTAAATTTGGTATACTATTTATAAATTAAATTTAGTAAATAAAATTAATTAATTTTATAATATATATTTTAATAATTGTATTATTGTATAAGAATAATAGGGAATGAAAAAATGGATTTTTAAAGTTTAAAAAAAAATTTGAAAACACAATTTATGACGTTTTTGTTTTTTTATTTTTTATTTAATAAATTAATAACAATTTTTTTAATACTCATTTTTCACATAAAATTGATAATAGTATTTTTTTTTTTAAATTCCAAAGTAAAAGAAAAAAATAATATATAAATATTATTTATCTTATATTAAATTTAGTATATTATTTATATATTAAATTTAGTAAATAAAATTAATTAATTTTATAATATATATTTATAATAATTGTATTATTGTATAAATAGAATAAGAATGAAAAAAGTGGATTTTTAAGGTTTTTTTTTTTAAATGAATTTCTCACTTCATTTTATTTTTATTTTTATTTTTATTGAAATCGTCTCTTGAAGAGACGATTTCTCACTTCTTAATTTTTATTATTTTATTTTTGTGAAAATTGTATATTCAAGAGACGATATCTCACTTCATTTATTTCCCCACTTCTTAAATTCTTTAAATTGACCCCTTAAGAAACGATTTCTCATATAAAAAATAGAATTTTAGAAATCATGTCTTGGAAAGACAATTTTTTAATAATTTTTTTAAAATCGTCTTTTGAAGATACGATTTTTCCCTTACAATTTATTTTTTCCCTCCTATCTCGACAAAACTACGATAGATTTGAAATTGTTTTTCCGACTACGATAATTTAGGAATTATTTTTTAAAATTGTCATACTCTTATCAAAAACTCATTTCTTGTGGTGATGGCACATGTAGAATTTAAGACAACCTTATTTGACAGACCTAGTTGGTCAAGATAGGTGGTTGGATCATCATCATACATATTTAAGAGGTCAACCAACATCAACTTCCACCATTCCTTTGGGAAGGAGAGGCAAAAAAAATCAGTTGGACCACCATTATAGTTATCTGTCCAAATCCATCATTATATCTTCTAAGGAAATACAAAGCAGGAAACGTGTACAATCTCATTTCATAATTCCCAGTTTAAGTATTTTTTGTTCAAGGGGGTTGACAAAAACTATGAGCACTGAGCCTAACCATGTGTTGAATGTGTATTTGCAAATCATACAAGAAATGGGATTCTGCTTTTCTTCTCAAACGTGATCTGAAAACAGACTTTGGAAATGCCTTCAGGTGAATAGCAAGTATTAGAAGCAGGAAGCATTGGAAGCAGAATTCATTATCATATGCCCAAAACAGATCTATCTGAATCATATGTACTCAGTTTACCATCTCCATTTACACTCGTTAAGGCCATGAAGCTTCTTCAGCAGAATCTGCTTAGCTGATCCCATTCTCAGAACTTCAAACAAAGGTGGTTTTTCATCAATAATTATAACCTTGATCTGCCAATTTAACAACGTTCATATCATTAGTCCTCAGACATAACAAGCGAAGTACAAAGGTTGCCAGCCTCCAATCCAAACAAGTTCTTGAGAAGACCCTGTCTTCATTGCAAAAACCCTCACCTTAAACCCAGCTGCTCCAAGTCAAGTGACAGTTTTCTAGCTATGGATAGCAAGTATCGAAAGCAGGAAACTAACGGAACCAGAATCCATCAAGTGGAAGATCAGCTCTGGCAACTATGATATGAGTAGTCTGATCTAGAGTTGATATGACAAAAGAAAAGGTCTATCACCCCGTTTATCATCTCTACTTAGTACATATTTTCAATTTGGCTTATCATTGATTGATATAAGCTTTATATTCCAATACACAAATGTTCATAACATTAGTCCTCAGACATGATAACAGAAGAATGCTGCTAGCCTCCAACCCAAAGAAGTTGTTAAGATCACCCTGTTTTACATTGTAAAAACCCCTACCCGAAAGCCATCTGCTTAATGTCATGTAACAGTTTTCCAGCTATGATAAGGTAACAAGAGACCCCTGATTGCCATTCAAGAACTGCTTGCTTTTCCCAAAAATGTAGTTTCAATTGCTTTCTACAGTCTCCATTAAACAAGTAAGAGCTTAACTCAAGTCCACCAGAACCATTTTCTTCACACCTATGAGACTACGACAAATCGCTAGCTAATGCTAGATGAGCGCATTTGATATTGAGAAATAGTCACATACACACATAAGTCCACGGCTACTGAAGAACACATCTACTATGATAAAATTGCATTCATTTTCTAGGAAGAAAATCGTTATTCTATTTAAGAGGGAATCCTGTTTCATGAACAATTTCCTAGAACAAATACAATTTATATTGGTACTTCATATTCTGTTGATTCTAGCATGGAACCCCACCTTGATTTCTTATGAGGAACATGACTGATACAAACAAGAGCTTCTCTTGGAAAACAAAAGGAAGACAAACACAACAGCCTGGCTATTACAATTTCTGTTGTTGACTGTGGATTTCTTATTTTCATTATCTCAATTAGGTGGACCTCTGTAATATGCTGGAACAGTTGCAGGAAAGAACATTTGTCTGACTCCTTCAGCTTTTATAATGGGGAAAATGATGCCTGATGCACCCTGGAAAAGGGGGAAAAAAAAAGGCAGATTTAATCAATAAGGAACTTCCAGAAATATAGGTTGACAGAAATGAGCTCTTTCAAAAAGTAACAGGGGGGAATAGAGATATGCACCGAAATCAATCTGGCCCCAATCCACATGCGCTTGGGCGAAGGAAATGGAAGCAATAAGCGGCCAACTCCATAGACAGCCACAGCAAAAAAGTGGAGAACCAAGCTCAATGGGCGAGGGTTTAGGCCAGAGAGTAGAGCAATTGGTCCATTTGAGAAGATACCTCCAAGACTCAAATAGTCAAAACATGCTTCACGCATTTCCTTCCTTGCTTGATCTGGTGATGCGCAAAACACCTTATATAGGGCTCCGGCCAATGTGTTTATTGTGGATGCCACTGGCTGCAAACAAAACCATAACACATCATAAGTTAATAATTTTACAGTTCTTGTTTAAACCAGGTTTTGTTGACCTCATTGCTAAGTATAGTTCGGGCACATATGACCAAGTGCTAACCTTACGTAGAGTGTAAAAGGCTTCAAGATATTTGCAAAGAGCAGCTGCATCATTTAGATTATGCAGAGGTTTAAGAAGATCTCGCAGAACAACAATATCAGAGAGCGCCACAGTCATTCCACCTCCAGTTAAAGGATGCCGCATGTTGAATGCATCTCCCATCAAAAGCGCACCTGGAGTGGGATAGGGAGAGGCTGGCATACTTCGATTTGGCATTGTTTTCACATTCCCCTTATCAATTGCGGATATGAAGGCATTATGCAGCTCAGGGGGGATCTAAAATATGAAAATCCATTTATCAGTCTAATGCATTTGTTATGAACAAAGGAAACAACTCGATCAACATGTCAATCAACAAAACTCAATGTTGATTCAAATGGATAAGCTTGTAAAATCAAGTCATTATCAAAATCACCAAGACAATCTTCTAGAAGGACTAGAATTCTTTCTTTGAAACCAGAATTCAGTGAGTGTACTGAAAAATTACACAAGCTTATTCAAAATGATATAAGAACTAAAAAGGATCATTCCAGACCATTTTAAGAAAGGAATTATGTCAGGAAATTTAGAACTACCTGAGGAGCCACTACTGTTTTCAAATAGCGGGCCATTTCACCATTAGCAATTGAAGGTACTTTCTGGCCAGGTACATCAACCAAACAGCGAATCTCATTGCTACTAATCGGATAAAACAAGATGGGTGAAGGGTCTGCCAGAACAACGTGTCCATGATTTGCATGTGGGAGCTGACAGTTCTCGAGGACTAAACCAACAAAACAAGAGGGCACATCCACCTGACAAAAAGGAGAAGGCACTTATCATCTCAAGTGCAGAGGAAGATGGCACACTACAATCTACTAAAATTCACCGCCTAAATGTCTACCTTAGGGTTGCAAAGAGAGCGTCGTAAATTTGAAAAACAACCATCGCATACAATTGTAAGGGGAGCATATGCTTTCAGTTCTTCACCAGCCTTGGTCCTGTATTGCACTCCTTTGATAGACCCTTTTTCTTCAATCAGAGATGTCACCGTTCCTTGTTCCATTTTTACACTGTAAAGCAATTAGAAAATAGATCAATGTACAGAGCAGGGCACTGATAAAAGAGGAAAGCAAATATTACTCTTTTGTGATCAACACACGCCAAAACCAAATTATATTAGTATTTGGAAACTGAAATTCGGATCAAAGAAATAATACACAATTTTCTAAGTCATGATCATTTTCCCAACATATGGAACCAAGTGAAATTTCACATTATTTCGCATTAACAATCTATTTAATGGAAGGAAAGGAGGCTATACTTGGGAAGCGATGCAGCCTTCTCACGCATCCTCTGGACAAATCGTCCATTGTGAAAGCTTCTCCCAGCCACATCCGAGTGAAATTGTTCCAAGGGATAAGAGAGCCTAGCATTTTTCCCATCCTTGTAAAGAGCATATCCAAGGACCCTCTGAGCATCAATCTCATTTAAACAATCTGCCGACACAGTTGCTTTAATTTTACGGAAAACAATGCTTTAACAGTAAGTAAAGAGAAAGGGGGACAAGTCCTTTAATGTAACGCCCAACAGCTTGGTATAAAGTAGGGATTATAACAAACTTTTGTGGTTTGTAAAGGTTTAGACAACTTGATCTCTTACCCTCAAGACCCAACTCAATCAATTTTAGATAGCCTCCTGGTTGTAGCAGTTCACCCACAATTCTGTCAGGCTGGCTCAAGTCTCTTTCAATCACATGAACTCTTCGCCCATCCTGTGCCAATGGCATTAAAGAAGGTCTTAGACAAAACTCAAAATTGACTTTGCTACATTTTCTTTTCCTTTCCCTTTCCTTTTCTTGGGGTTTTTCTGCAGAAATTCATGTTAATTTCCGTAACTTCATCTTTAGAAAGATGAATAGATCAGAAAATAACTGTACCAGGAAATCCTATCTACAAATTTAAACCATGATTTATGATTGATGAGGGCAATCAAACCCACAATCCAAATGATCTCTAAAATGAGTCCAAATTTATCAGTCACAAAGATGGGTCCCTGACCCATGAAAGCTCTCAGAAACCAATTTAAACAACAAATCACAAAAGAAAAGCCCAAAGGTTTTGTTTTCCTAGGAATCAAAATGGTAAAATAAGTAAAATAAGAAACTTCAAATTCTTTTCATTTTCCTCTCATTTCTCCAATTTTCTCAGCAACCAAACAGAGCTCGCATGAAACCCGAAAAAAAAAAATCACTTTTTCCCACATACATTCGTAGTCAACAAAACTAAAAAATACTAACCATTTTCCGTAAACCCCACAAACCCATCATCACAGAGACAGTGGAAGAGACTCACCTTGCCAAGAGTGTGAGCCAGAGCAGACCCAGCAACCCCAGCTCCAACAACAATCACATCGGTACCGCCACCGAAACCCGAGCAGCATTCTCCATTTGCAGAGCTCTTGACACACTCATCCTTCATTTTCTCCATTAAATGTCCTCCTGCTCTGCTCTTCACCCTCTTCCCTCTTGAACGGTCCAGAAGAAGAAACCCCAACAAAGAAGCAACAATTCCTCCCAAAACCCACTGATAAATCATCTTCAAATAACAAAGAAAAATGGGTTGGAAGAAGATGAGCTGCTCCTCTTTCTCAGAAGGACGAAAGCCTTGTCAGAGTATTGGTTGTGTGCAGGTTTGAGTTAACGAGTTGTAACGAACTGGCGCCTTTTTATAACGGTGACAGCTCAATGAAATGGCTCACTACGGTTGATGACGCACCTACCTCTTTTATATTTTTAGTAAAAAAAAATACGAAGTTTATAAGAAATAAAAATCTAATTATTTATTTGAGATTTTAAAAATATGATTTTTGGCAAACGTGGCCGTTATTTTGTGGTTCCACGTGGATTGTGAAAAGATGATTCTAGAGAATGTGAATATTGTATGAAAATTAATATTATTTTAGTGGACAATATTTCCTATAATAAAGTATTTTAATAAATATATATATAACTTTTTAATAATAATAATAATTTTTATATAAAAATATTATAATTTTGGTATAAAAAGTATATAAATGTACTAAAAAAATATTTTTAAAATTGGTGGTAATTAAAATTTTCTAATATCTCAAATTTTTAAACATTTTTAAAAAATCACTATTTTTCAAAAATAAGTATAATTCTTAAATTTTATTTAAATATATTTTACCTCTAACGTGTTTCACACCTTGTCCCTCACATTCAAAACTCAATATTTTACTTCCAAAATTTGCTAAAATGTAAAATAATAATAATAATTATCCAAATTTGAAATCATCATGTTTCACAACTATATGCAAAAATCATGAATAGTCATACATCTAAAATAAAAAGTCAAAATTGATATCTATTCTATTTCGAAAGCATTTAAAAATTTTCACTTTACGACCATCAATTCAAAATTAGTTTTACCCGATCTCATACTAGTGTTCAAAATAAAGTACAAAAAAAAATTTTCACAAAAGATTTGTAATTGAAAACAAAGTATTAATAAGGTAAAATGCCGGATTTTGAATGCAAAATGACAAAATATAAAACATATATTTCAAACAATAATAATCATACTAAAAATGCAAAAATCTTCCAAAAAGTAAAAAATTATTACATCCTGGGTGGAAGATCATTCAAATAAATATTTATAAAATAGTAAGTCAAAGAGAGTAGTTTGACCAAGTCTGGATGGGAGTCATGGGACATAGAGAAGTGGGTCAATGTGAAATTTTGAAATAAGGTTAAAAATATTGTCAAGGCTTTGAAAACAGTGGGAACCAAACAAGGGTTTTGAAACAATTTTACAAAATTAAAAACAAAAATTTAGAAAACAAAAATAAAAAAACCATTCTCAAAACAAATTAGGAGCCTGAGCCCAAGACTGGGTCAACTCACATTTTACAATCTAAAATCTTACATATTTTAATTAATTATGGTAATGGGTCAAACTTTATTTGACCCTAAATTTGTTATAATTAGATCTCGATTTGGATGGATGTATCAAAGTATTTTACAATTTTTGTATATAGAAAATGGCTTCAAACAATACATCAAATAATTTCATTATATTTTTTTATTAGGATATATTGAACTTGTTTATTATTTTGTATCTTTAATACTTGAGAAATTAATTTTTTTATTAGGATATATGCAAAAACATTTATATTACAATACCATTATTATGCAATTATGTAAAAATAATTATAAAATAGAAATATTTTAAAAATAATTCAAATTTCATATACTGATCAGTCAAATATAGTACTAAGATAGTCAAATACTTATCGACTAAAAGTAATATCTAAGATAGTGAAAAGTAGTATATTTGACCAAAATATGTATAAATCAAAATGTGCTTAAAATGCTAATTTTTTTTTATAACCATTTGAAATTTGTATTTTATAAACTCGAATTTTTATTTTATAATTTTTTTATATGAGTGTGTGGAATCACATTTTCCCTCATTATTATATTAAGGAAAACATGTTAATTATTTTGTGGTTCATCCATTAGAGAAAGATGTTAATAATACCAATGGCAGGCTTGTAGTATCTTAACATTTCTACATAAAATAATCCTCTAGGTACCTAGGGTATGTTTGGAACTATTTTTAAAAATAATTTTTTTTTCCTAAAAAAATAAATAAACTGATTTTTAGACTTGAAATATATGGTTGAGAAGTTTTTGTAACATAAAACAATTTTTTTGAAAACTTGCTCTTAGGCCTATTTGGTAACTTTTTTTTAAAGCAGTTTTTGAAAACAATTTTTTAAAATTGTTCTCATATATTTTGTAAAATAAAAGTTTATTTAGAAACATTAAATAACATAGTTTTAATATTTTTAAATATGTTTTAAAAATAATTTTTATATCTAGTTTTTTATTTTTAATCATTTTGCATGTTTGTATAATTATTTTTTAACCATAGAAAACAAGTGAAAACAATATAAAACAAAAAAAAAAAATGTTATCTAAAAACACTTTATTTTATGTTATTAAAAACATAAAATAGAAAATAGTTTTTTGTTATCAAACATATTTTCTTAATTCTTTGTTTTGAAGAATATAATTGCTAAAGAGACCCTTAGTCTTTTTCAAGAACACATTTTAATTCCCTTTTAATTATTTTCGTTTATTTTCACTTTTTTTTATGAATTTTTTAAAAATTAATTATATAAATATAAAGAATGATTGAAAATAAATTATTGCATATAAATTATTTTTAAAAAAATATTTGAAAATATATAAAAGACATTCATTATATTTCAAGTTCTAGTACAAAACTTTACTTTAAAAATATTAAAGAACCATTAAGAAAAGCTATTCTCAAAAATTATTTTTTAAGAATTGTTTTTAGAAACTATTGGAATTGGGTGGGTGCCCAAGTTGGGCTAACCCAACACGATCCAATATGTTAGAGATCTAGGGAAGGGGTTTATGGGAGTTGGAACTGTCAAAAACTGCTCTGAAACCTCCCCATATATATATAAAATATATTTTCTCTGACTCTCACATTTTTTTTCTTAAAATAAAACGATAGAGAGAACCTCAGAAAAGTTCTCTGAAGAGCAGGTGAAAGGTTTTTGTGCTATGAAACTAAGTGGTTCCCGATTTGACTATGGTTCAATTCAAGACCTAAGCTGAAGATTTGAACATTTTTGTTAAAAAGGTAAGCTGAAGTTTTTTTTAACAGAAACAAATTAAGGCTTGTTTAGTAATTGTTCTAAAAAAAATCCTTTTAAAAAAAATTGTTCTAAAGTAAGTTGTTTTTTTCTTTTTGTAAATTATTTTTGAAAAAACACTTTAAAAGATGGAGAATATATATAAAATGGTCGTATTCTAAGTATACATAAATTTTATGTAAGATAAGTTAAGAAAACTATTTTTTATATTTGAGTTTTTTTTAAAAAAAAAAATTATTCCTAAAAATAGTTTGTAACTATTTTTAAAGAATATTTTTTTTAAAAAAAAAACTATATATTTTTTTCTTAAAAATTTTCTAAAACTTTAACAAATATGTCCCAACTTTCAATTTTAAATATATTTCCATCTCACATGAGTAAGGTTAAAAATGAAGCAAATTAATATTTAAAAGTTTTTGGAGGACAAAAGGCCTTCACACCATACATGTGAATGACAAATAAATTATGGAAAGAAAATAAGAAGAAATTCCTTCACGCCAAACACCCCCATTACAAAATCTTGGAGGTGAAGAATCCCATATCGTAACCGATACGTGTACAAGACGTTTAGTCCTTGTCAAGCATTTAGTTCGAGAAAGATATATAGCAACCCTAACGGTCGACTTTAATGAGGTTTAAGTCATATAATTAATGATATATATCACCATAATCTATTTTAAGAGTGGCAATGATTGGTTCCAATTGTCAAGTGGCTTGGCCCAAAAAATCATATCCCCATCATATTCCTACCCATGAGAATCATAATTTTCTTTTTCCAATTTTTTTTTTTTTTTTGGTTTATTTTTCAAGGTTCATTTTGTCAACTAGTTAATTTAGGGTTTTATTTTTCAAGGTACTTTTAACTAAGGTCAATTGGGAATGATTCAAGTTAAATGGCTTTTACTCTACTTTTATTGATAGTGGTTTTATCATAAATATTTTTTATAACGAATTAATTAATATTTAAATATAAATTTTAAAAAGTATTTTTTACAAAAAAAAAATATTTAAAATTAATTAATACTTAATTTTTTGGGAATATTTATGAAAAATTATTTGTGGGATAACCATGATAATCCAAAAATCACTTTAATTGGTTATCTATTTTTTTTTAAATTTATCAAATATTTCACTTTTGTTAAAAAAAAAAAAAAAAAAAGGCTTGAAGTATTGTAAAATCCTTTGGGTTCTTCATGATTAAATATAATAAACAAAAAAAAATTAATTTTTAATAATATTTTTACAAGTTTACATAGTGAAAAAATATTGTCTTTTGAATAAACAAATGTCCTAATCAAAGGGATATTTTAAAATTTTAAAGTGATTTTTTTTAAAAAAAAATTGGTAATACTAATACCTAATTATTATTATTATTATTATTATTATTATTATTATTATTATTATTATTATTATTATTATTATATATATAAAATAAAATTAAATTAAAAAACTAAATAAATAATAAAATAAAATTAAAAAGATCACTTTTGGATATCATAGGGCTCTTCTTACTTTCTTAACATCACTTCCAAGTGGGGGAAACAAAAAAGTTAGTAAAAGTTTCAGGAAACAAATGAAATTTGATTTTTGTCCGAAGATGTTTATTTTAGAAAATTAGTTTAATAAAATGTTTAATTACATATTAATATTTCAAGACCACAATGAATTTATTATAAAATCATTTATTTACATCATAATGATATACTAAGTTAACAAATCTTAATGAATACAATAAGATTATAGTTAAAAAAAAACTATTGACGTGGCATTCGGAATATGGTATTAAATCTCGTCCAAAACCAACTTCTATAGGGGAGTTATTAAAATAGTTGAAAGTTGGAATATGGTAAAGTAGTTTTTGGATGGGAAACTACTCCTTTAATTGACATGTCGCAATAACTCTATTTACAGTATTCTTATCTATTCTTTTAGATATTTATAATTCTTCTGCTTTATTGGACATAATTTCATTGAAGTAGCTCCACAAAAACCATGAAGCCCTAACTTTTCAATACAAAGTGAATCGACTCAGATTTCTAGCCTATTCTATGTTGATAATTCGATCACAAAATTTCTTTGTTTCTATGTTCCTAGGAATATTAGCATGTGAAATTAGTTTAATAAAGTGTTTGGTTATATATTAATACTATTGTGTTCTAAGAATCAAACCGCTTCGAGTACTTTCTATAAATTTCTTTCCCAAAAGAATTTTATTTTCTTTTTGGATAGCCAAAAAAAATTTAAAATTTAAAATTTATGAAAATTTTTCCCTCCCAAGTATCTAAAACTTAACTTTATTAAAAGTCAAAGATTAATCAATTTTGGTATGAATGTTAGTTTTGATAATTATATTAAGAGGAAAGTGGGTGGATGATGATGATATTATTGTTGTGGTCCATATATAAATAATTTAACATCACCTTATATTGGGAATCAAATATGCAATTGATTTCCATCTCTATGTTGGTCTATCTCATTCACATGTTAAAATATTGTCCAATTTTTCCAAAATTGGATTTATGTTAGAAATTAAACTAATGGATGATATGGAAAATTTTCCCTTTTTGGTTTATTTTCTTTTAAAATATTTATTAATTTAAATAAAGATCATTTTTCTACTTACCCTCATCCATGATATCTTAATCATCCATCATATAGTTTAGGTTTTTTAGATTTTTTTTTTAACTTCTATGTTTGGTAATGTAAGAGTAGCAATAAAAGAAAATACTTATATCAAAGGGACAAGATAATCCCATATTTTAAAAAATAATTTTTATTTATTAAAAAATATAATTTGATATTTTTACCTTTATCCCTTTTCTTTTTAATATTTGAATGTGACATGAGATAAATAGATTGATGGAGCATATTTTTGTAAATATAAAGGTTATATGAAGGTTATTCTTGGAACAAATTATATACTTTTTAATCCAAAAACTTAAATAAAATTAGCCATCAAATTATATTGGTTTGACTAGCACCTATATTTAGAATGTGTTTGACAGTAATTCTAAAAAATATATATAGAGTGTGTTTTACAAAATTTGTACTTGAAATGTTTTTAGTAGAAGTATTTTATCTAGAAGTGGTTTTAGGAGAATCATCTATCAAATATTTCTCTAAAAAAAATACTACAAGTGATGATTTTTCAATACTATAAGGTGGTGTTTGTTTTTTGGCTGAATAGAAAAAACCAAAATATTTAGCTTTTTCTATTCAGTTAAAAGTAACTTATTGACATCAACCAATATAATTAAATTAAACTTATTGGTAACAAGTTCACTTTATTATGTTGGTTAATATCAAAAAATGTATTTTTAGCTGAATAGAAAAAACCAAACTATTCAGCCAAAAAACAAACACCACCTAAGTGATTTTTCAATAGTATAAGTAATTTTTCAAAATTTAAAAGTGTTTCGAAATTTTGCTAAATACCTTTTTTTTTTCTTTTTCAAAAATCTTTTTAAGCTAAAAATACCTTCTAAAATCACTGCCAAACAGACTTCAATAATTGTAAGAAGTATTTTTTATCCTTTTTAGCACTTAAAAATTTTTATCTTTCAAGTGTTATAAAAGTTATAAACGTTTTCTATAATCATTACCAAACATGCTCTTAGAATCTGATTGATAGTGATTTTAGGAAGCAATTTTAATATTTTTAATACTTGAAAATTTTTATCATTTGAGTGTTAGAAATATTAGAAACACTTTCTAAAATCACTTTCAAACGCACTCTTACTCTCTCTACTTTAAAAATTATTATCACAAGAAATTTTGAATCACAAGAGGCCATTTAAGACCCCAAGCTCAACAAATTTGGATCAGCCTCCAAGATAATTTGGGCTTAATCAAAGTATTAGAAAATTATGGGCCAGCCCAACTTCATATACTTTTGTTGGTCTATGAAACAATAAGTACAGGACCTTATCTAGTTTCAAAGTAAAATAATATATGGTTGGGCCAGGCCCATCCTATATAAAAACATTTGAGGTTAAACTGCAACCTTTACAGAAAATGTTACAATTTGATTGCATTGGCCCAACCCAACTATAGCTTGTGGTGAGAATGGGCCATCAATTTTAACAATTGGGTTGGACTCGAGTGGAGTTTTTTCCAACTCAAAACTCGGGTTGAGATTGGGTTAAGTATACGGGCATGGGCAATCAATTTTAATAATCAGGGTGGATTTGTCCAATTCTAATTGTATGCTTTATATTATTATATATATAAGTATTCATTTTACATATTTATTTTAAAATATTTTTAAAGGAAATGTGATATTGTTTTCTTTTTTCTTTTTTTTCTTTTTTTAATTTTGGTACAAATGTAGAGGAAATTAAGAAAATTATGCTAAGGCATACCACTTTGGAACTAATAAAAAAATGCTTTAAAAAATTATTTTTTTATTTTTTTTGTTATAAATGACAGTTCATGTCGAAAGGATCAAGTTCATGTCATGTTTGCTAAATAAGTAAAAATGAATAATAACATCAATAATCTTATCATTTAAGTTTTTGGACCAAATTTACTTATTTTCAACATTAATAAATCAATCTATGCAAATAATATAATTGCAATCTAAATCAATCAATGCAATAAATCAATATTTTGTTTATCATGATGCAAAAAAAAAAAAAAAAGCGACAACTAAGTAAAAAATTTGTACAAAAGAAATATATGTGGACATAAAAAATTTGAAGAGCTTAAATCATCCTCTAATTGATAGTCAAATTGATAATTAAATCTTTGCTATTTTTTATTAGAAATTTCTATTTTATGCAATTATTAATTGGGTTTTTATTTTATTTTATTTTATCTTCTTTTCTTTTCTTTTTTTTTTTCTTTTTTTTTGTGATAATAGGTTGAACTATAGCAAAGTACTCATTTACTTGAAGGAAACAAGGACCTATTCCTCCGAAAGAAAATAATGAAAAATTGGTTAGTGTAGAAGTAACATATCTTAGTGTAATTAGTGCACTGATGTATTTAAAAAATTATATAAGATCAAATATATCATTTTATGTGAATTTATTCGAAAGATAGAGTTATGCACCAACTTAAAGACTTTAAATTCTAAGGAAACAAGTAACTCTTTATTATCGGCTTGTCTACTAAGTTGTCACCTTCCTAAATCAATTTTATTGAAGTATACCATGGTAGATACTTCTTCAATTCATGAAGCAAGAAACAAGTTGGGAATGTGTGGTTGAGATTAGTAATCTAATATATTAAAAAAATCATGTGCACTTTCTTCCATTAAAGACAATTTGGCAATGCTATATGAAGATAATGTTACATGCATTCATAGATTAAAGAATGATGTATTAAGAATGATAGAACTAAGCATATATCCGTTAGTTTGTTTACACTTATAAGCTCTATAAAAGTGATGAAATTGTTGTTCAACGAGTCAGATCAAGTGATAATTTAGCAAACCTATTCACAAAGACATTATCAACTACAACACTCAAGTAGCTCGTATATAATATTGGAATATGTCGATTTAAAGATCTTCATGTTGAGCTATTAGAGATAATATAATTATATGAACATGAAGATGAGCAAATTGATAAAGATATCATTACACTGTACTCTTTTTCCCTTCATTCAGGTTTTGTTTCATTGGGTTTTATTGACAAGGTTTTTAACGAGATAACTATAGTAGTCTAAAATAATATCGTACTTTTTTTCTTCATTAAGGTTTTTCCTAACAAAGATTTAACGAGACATATACTTATCATCATAAAAAATGTTTTTAACTTAATTTTTATATTTTAAAAATAAATTTTAAATTTAGTGTTTTATTTTTAATTATTTGATATATTTGTATAATTATTTTTTAAAATGATTATAAGAAAACAAATGAAAAGATTAAAAAATATTTTCTAAAAATACCTTATTTTTTGTTCTTAAGAAGAAAAAATAAAAAATAATTTTTAGTTGCTAAACATGTTATGTTTTTTATTATGAAGAATACAAAACTGTTCAAACAAAGCCTAAGAATCTCTTATGCAGGCATCTAACGGCATAAAAGTTGCCAGTGAGGGGCCGGCTAGCCGAAATCAGACAAGAGAGATCCTAGGCCCAATGTACAAACCACTACAAGACCCAAAAATTTCGGTTTCCAGCCCAAAAATAATCCATGAAATACCGAAACTACCCCTCGACTACCGTTGATCTGACCAGAATGTCTGAAGAGAGAGAAAGAAGGGGAGAGAGAGAGCCTTTTTCCCAACGGCTACTTGCAGTGAAGTGAGACGTTTTAAGAAAACATAAACTACTCTCCTCGAAACTCACCCCAAAATCGCCATTGCCTCTGGTTCTCTCCTTCTTCCAAACCCTAGCTCTCTCTCTACTTTCTCTCTCTACAATGGAGGAACGCCAATCGCAGGCAGCGTCGGAAGAAGAATTCTACGAGAAGATCGAGGCCCCCAAGTTCGTGGACTTCACAAGGCCCGATCTACCCCGCCCCGACGACCGTTACTGGTTCTGCTTGCGCGTCGGTCAGTTTTTTCTTCTCCATTTTTTGGTTTTCCTTCGTTTCTTTTCGATTCGTGTTGTGATGTGATGTTTGGTTTTCTTGGTTGATTTTTGTTCAGAATTTGTTGCTGTGGTACTGTGTTTAATTTTGATTTTCGAGGTTGCTGGTTTCTATTCTACGAATTCGGATTCAGTTTCGTTTCTTTTCAATTTGGATTTCTTCATTATTTTTGTTTGGTTTTTACTGATTTGTTTACACAAATCCGCAAATCCGGACGTTTTGTTAAATGTGTTGTCCGCTCTGATGTTTGTGTTGTTTGTTAGCTGATTTGGAAGAACTGTTTGTTAGGTGGGAAAAGAAAAACTTTCAGATTTTAGTTGGTCTGGAAACTTTAGGAAGATAGACTAAGGCAAAAGGAAAAAGGGGAAATAAGGTAGAAAATGTGACGGCTCGGTGTTTTCTAAAATCGTTTCCAGTATATAATTCGTGGAAATATTTCTGAAATCTTTTGCCTTTGCTTTATTAGTTACTCAAGTAATGGAAATTTGAGATCTCAATTTGAATTTCTTCGTTTTGTTGTTCTTGGTTTCATATGAATGCTTCAACTGAAGAACATGGCTTTTCCCATAGGTTATTATCCTCTATATGTACAGTATGTGTTAATAGGCTTTCTGTGTTTGTCCAAAGTCCACAATGTCTTCTTGTAGTTAGATTATCTGTCTGATTTTTGTTTCAGTGGCTTGCATTACCTAATTTTGTTTAAATAGGCTGAATTCAATTACATGTCGGCTGATTGTTACAGGGTGTGACCAGAAGCATGAAGAAGAAATGGACCATGAAGCAATTTACAAAGATTTTGTTCTCCGGGTTAGTTATAAGTTCACTTTCTTATTTCATTTGACCTTGCAAGAAGATCAATTTCAGGCAATGAAACTGTTGAATCATACAGGTCATGGCCGCCAGGAGTCCCAATGTAAGATTACGGAAAATGCTGAACAGAAAAGCTCCAAGGTATATATAAATCTTTAAAATAATCAACTCCCAGTGTTAATTTTAGTATTGATGCAATGGGTTTTCAATAACTCAGTTTATTTGTCTGATCTTCTAGTACAACTATGAAGTGCCCTCTTTCAGCTCCAGCAAAGCCTTCGAAGTCTAGATTGTCGAGGTTAGCCGTGATTTCTTCATTTTCTCAAAAGATAACTGAGGCCAAGGTGAAAGGCTCAAAACCAGAGGTAAAGCAATCTTCTGTTGTGGTCAAGGCCTTGACTACACCAAGGAACAAGAAGTGCCCCCAAAATCGAAACTCGTTTCGAAGTGTTAGGAACCCAAAAGCAACAACCATTGCTGTTCCAAAGAATAGAGTGGTAGCGAAGGCTCTGGTCTTTCACTCTCCAAAGAAGCCTAGACAGAAGAAAACTTCATTAGAGTTGCATACTCCTGTAAGCAAGATTTGTCAAGGGATGAAGCAGCTTGAGATAACCAGCCAAAGGAAGCGTGTGTTAGGGTATTCTGTCAAATCATCAAGGGACATTGAATGTGATCCAAACAAACAATTGCCTTCAGATACTTCAAGAAGAAAATTTGGCACTCGAAAGGTCAAGAGTCGGGTTTATGATTCATTGCATTTGCAAAACTGCAAGGGCAGAGAAGACAAATCTTCAAGATGCCCAAAGAGCAAAAGCAAGGTAGAAGACTTGCAGAAATGTAATGGTTCTTTGCCTCATGAAGGGGTTGAAAATGATTCTAGTGACATGGAGATTGATGAGAAACCAAGGGACAACTCTATCGATGGGAGCTCATTATCATGCACTTCTAAGAGTTATGAAAATGGACATGAAAAGGAGCCATCACAGATTGTGCATTCAGATGTAGCATTATCAGACACCTCCAAGGGTGACATGAACTCAAATTCAGAAGAAAACAATTTCTCAGAATTCCAAACTCTAAGTGAAGAGGGCACCAAGAGCAGTGGAGGAAGTGATGTTGATGTGAAAACAGAATCAAGCTCCCTATCAGATTCTGAAGACAGGGTTTCAGAACAAAAGAACATGCGCCAATTCCAAACTCAAACTGGAGAGGGAAATGAGAGTAGTGGGGGAAGTGAACATGAAGAGAAAAAAAAATCAAGTTCAAGGAAGAGGAGATTTTTGGAAGATCATCCTCCTAAAAATCAAATTTCAGAAGAAGCAGGGCACCACAGTGAAGACAAGGAGAGCAATGAAAACAAAAATACTTCAGCTTCTGATTCAGAAGAGGCAGGACACAACAATGAAGTTAAGGAGGAGAGTGATGAAAAGGAAAATGCTTCAGCCTCTGATGATAAAGAAAACAACAGTGAAGCAATGGAGAATGATGACAAAGAAAATGCTTCAGCGTCTGATGATAACAGGTAGTTAACTAACTAGTTTACCTTCATACATTGCTTTCATTTAGGAGGCTCTTATTAATTCAAGACTTCATTACCTTCAATGACGACTTATGCTGAATTCATCACAGAAAATTGAAGAGTAATAAGGATCATTGTGAAAGGAAACTTCTTGGCAGGCATGGGGTTGGTGGAACCATGAAGAAGGTGACTTCTTTAATGGAAGATCTTATTTGTTATCACCATGTCTGGATTTTTCTTCATCAAAATGTCTGATTTCCATGATAATTTGAAATTTGTGCAGGTAACTCAACTGCTGGATAGGACTTGTAAAGAAAGCTTTAATCCAGCAGCTGCTGGTACTCAAAGTGTGAAGTGCAAACCAAAGCCGACGAACCCCAAACCTTTCAGGCTAAGAACAGATGTAAAAAATTAAGATCATTCTCTCAAGTTAATTTTCTATGAGGTTTGTCTGTTTATTTTTGTTATTTTGGTGGGTCTGTCTCATAACATTTGGGTTATTTTAGGAAAGAGGAATCCTAAAGGAAGCAAAATTGGAGAGGAGACTTCATGGTCTTGCACCTCTGAAGGAAACCACAGCAGTTTCAAGGTTTCCTAGTGTAAATTCGCAGAGAAGGAATGGAATTGATATCCAAGTGAGATTTTTTTCTAAGGATTTTTTTTTATTTAACATGTAATATCTTGTATTTTCTTACCACGAATGACTAGAATGATTAGTTTGTTTTTGTCTCTGATTTTCAGAGAAATGAAAAGTGCCCTGGACAAGAAGCTAGATGCAGAAGTAACACACATGACAAAGGCAGTGAAAAAGAATCAGAGAAAATAACTCAAAACCAGCCTGTAAGTGTCTAAGCACATTGTTTATGGAGAGATTTGTTTGAAAACTTCGTATAATTGTATTATTTTCTGTCTGGACCAACAGACCAAAACTGCATGCAAGAATTCAAAAGGAAAAGTGGAACCAAGAATAGATACAGTAACCCCACAAAGACAGACTGTTTTCAAATGCCCAGAACCCTACCTCATGACTCCACCACTGAAAAGTGACAAAGAAGATGCACCTCAAAGCAGCTCAAGGAAGACCAAATCATCATTGCTGCAGAAAAAGCTCGTCAGGCCTCAGGGGTGAGTTTTATCATATGTTTCCCAGATATGATAAATCCTATATTTGTGATGTGATCCAAGGAGTAATTCAGTTTGCCCACTTAATTAGGATTGCTTCAAGTAGTAAGGCAATGGTTTCTCTCATGAAAACTGTTCAACTTGGTGTGATTAAGGAGACATCATCAACGATCTCAGCCCCCAAGGAAGCCAGAAAGCCATGGGAGAGAAGTGTCATCTCAGCAACCAAAGCTCCTTCTGCTACCAGGTCTTCTTCACGTGGAAGAAGACCTACAACCATTCCAAAGGAGCCAAACTTCCATAGCATTCATACACCAAAGAGCTGCACAAAGAAATTGGCTTAGGCGATTTTGCCATCATGGAACTACTCTGTTGGATGTATGATATCTGCTTTTTGTTCAATTGTTTCATTGAATTATATTTCCTTGCTCCAATTCAGCTTGCATCTGGTCTGTCTTATTTTAAAAAAAATTAATTTGTTGTTGAGCTTTGGCCAAAATTTGTTGTGTAACCTTTGCTGTACTGGAATCTTTTCATATTTTTTCACAAGAGAGGCAATAATATATTTGATCAGTTTTTCCCTTTATCTATCAATTTATGATTTTTTTTTTCCCTTTATGGAATATACTACAAATGTCTTTGAGGTCTCTTTTCACTTCTTGGCATTTAAAGGGAGTTTTTGTTGATGCTTTGCGAAGAAATTGACATAGCTATAAACCTTAGATAAGCTTGATCGAATAGGCCTGTGATGATAAAGGAATTAGGAGTAGAATTATAGTTTTGTTAAACATACAGGCCAATATGCTCCTATGATAGGGGTGTGTTGGGGAGCAAATTGACAGAGCTGATGTTGTTTGCCATTGGAGAGATGAGTAAGATGGAGATGAATAGGAAACTAGTCTAAAAAGTGACTTTGATCCCATGTAGCTCCCTTTAGGTAAACTCCCCTGCAATGTAAATGTAGAAACAAAACATATAAGAGAGATTATAGGAGAGTTGCCTATCCCAAACTACATCATGATAGCCTAACACTGGAGTCATCTTATCACTATTTCTAAATCCTTAAGAATCTTTAACTTCATCAACCATGTACTTCTGTTAACCTTGCAGACCCTTGAAACAATTCTCATGAAGAAGCTTAAAACACTTGGATGGCAACTCTTTAGTAAGTACATCTGCAAATCAATCTCCAAATCCATCTGCAAAACAATTTTTGGAAACAAGTGTTTTCGAAATCAGAACATTTTTTTAAAACTATTTTCTAATGTTTTGCAAACTAAAAATCTATTTGGGGCATTGAATATTTTTAACCCCTTTTTTTATGTTTTTTTAAAATAACTTTTATATATATTACTTTATTTTTTATCATTTTTCATATTTATATAATTATTTTTTAAAACAGTTATCATAAAACAAATAGAAAGAACTAAAAACAATTAAAAAATATTTTCTAAAAACACTTCTTTTATTAAAAAAAAAAATCATAAAACAGTTCTTTGTTTTTTGTTTTTTGGTTACAATCATATATTTTCATGTTTTTTTTTTTTCTATGAGGAGAAAATTAATTTAAAAAATAATTACCAAATAGGGTCTAAATTTTCAAATTTCAAGGCATTACACAATACACTTTTGAGGAAAATGTTAAGCAATTCTCAATGCATTTCCTTCAAGCATGCAGAACCCCTGAAACTATCATGGAGTTATTTTTATGATACAAACTTTCCCAACCCTTTATAAAACCTAATCAATTTTCTTTCTTCTTCACACAAGTGAACCACATGTAAGAGAGTACTCCTAGATGTACGAGTATATACTGATTATCATGACTTAAATCAATTTTATTAAGAAAAAATCATCTAAATTGGAACTTCTCCACTAATAATGCTGACACAGTATCACAGATGTACAGAATACTTTGTCACCTGGTGCCTGTCATTGCCTCATGAGTAGAAGGCAAATTCACTTAGAGGTTGCTGGTTTGCCATATTCAACTACACAAGAACCACACAAGAGGGGAAGTTTCCTTCCAATAAACCAAGTCCAGCATGTCAATATGCTCAATTAATCTTAAAAGTTTTATTTTTATCTCTAACTTAGCAAGGAGGGGTTCTATGGCCAGAGGAACTCTTTCACCTACATAGGAGGAATGGTCTCTTCTGTTCCCTATCTCGAGAAAATTGTGATGCGAAGAACTATTCCTTTCAAACCATTCTCATTCTGACATTACGAACTTGAAATAAAGACTCTACATAGTCCCTTCATACTCTGTCTTGAAGGGACTCCACTCCATCAAAATACAGGGCAATGCCAAAGCAGAGCAAAATCAGTGACACCCATTTTCTTGTAAATCTCAGATGATAGTACAGGAAATAATGCCTCTCAATGTCTTATTATTATAGTATAGGGCATTGGTAATTTTCTAAGTTGAGTACTGCACCTAATCATCTCAGGGTCCACCATTCTTGATAATATTCTTCAGCTTCTCATTTGCAGCAACAAGTTCAGCAGCTATTCCTGGTTCATTGGCCGAATGTCCAGCATCTGGCACAATCTGTTACAGAATTGAATAATTTAGTAATTTGTTACTCATCCAAAGATATGAGAACATGCAAAACAAATTCAAATTTTATTTCTTGATTGGGACCAATGCAGCATTAACATGAATTGTAACACAGGCAGTAGATGACTATAAAAAAAATCTGCACAAGAGATTTAAAACCATGAACGAAAAAGAATAATCTGTCAAAACTCATTTTTGGCACGTGACCTACTGAATCATTTAAGCTATTCTGTCTTCCTACACATAATTTTGAATAACAGCACATGAAAAACACACAGATCTCAGTGTGCAGATTATGAATCACCCTTCATTTTTTCTTAAGAAAAATAATTTGCATAAACAAAAATGCCAAGGATGAAACAACCCACATAAAGGAGAAGCATACAAAATGCGCATAAAAAGGTATGCAAAAAGAAGGAAATAAAGCAGAACCACTCTACTGAAACCAAACCCACCTCCACCCAGGAAAAGAAAAAAAAAAAAAAGGAATTCCGGACCCCGTCCAAAATGCAGAATGTTAGGGTTCCAGTGCTCTCATCTCTGATTATAGTTTCTGCATTCGCCATAACTCTAAAAAAACCTGGTAATCCCATTTCAAGTCTAAAAAAACCTGCATTCTCCCCATGCCACATGTGTGAGAACAGCACCAACTACCTACCATTCCCAATATTCCAGCAAAAGTACTTAAAGAATTCTGTGCACCCTCTCCTTATGGCCACATCCAGAAAGAGCCAATTGCGTCATTTGATTCATGAAGGATACCTACATCGCTCCTACTGTCCTACACTTCTCCCTATCAACAATTCTATGTCATTCCTACAAGTCAAATGTATTATGCCTTCATTCAGCTAACTTACCATGTAAACCATATCATATAGTTATTGATTATTAGCATCATTTTAACTTTATGGTTCAACTATAAGCATGTGTTATATAGCAATGTCCAATGTAGATTTCTGATTATTCAACAGGAGTTTTGTGGATGTCTACATCCATGCTCAGTGATGTCAACAGATTCGAGCATCAATAGGCCTTTTGTGTATAACAGCCTGTTAAAAAAAATGCATTTTGTGAAATAGAAACTGGTATTAATGAAAACAATGACTGAAAGCATTTTGGTTACCTTGAAATCTGCCTCTGGCCAAGCTTTATGAAGATCCCAAGCTGTCATAATAGGACAGCACATATCATATCTTCCCTACAAAAGAAATTTCAACAGAAATCAGGCTGGGAACCTAAATCCAACAGAATCTTCTAGGGGCATACGTCATGTACCACATACAATAGCATATACAATATGCATTTTAATATGATACAATAAAAAACACTTACTAATATTATTTACAACTCGAAAGACAAAAATTAAGCAAAATATGAATCCAACAATGATGCAGTAAAAGACAAAAAAAAGGAAAAGAAAGCATTCCATGCAAGTGGTCACACCTTGAAAGATGTAAATTAATACATAAACAATTAATTTCTTATGATGTGAGAACACTGCAAGTGGTAGTAAGACAAAGATTTGTTTAAAGAAAAATTTATCACTTGGAAGCTAGGCAGCATTGTAGTGCAATAATATTGAAATAATAGCAGAAAATGTCAATGTTTTGTGACCATAAGTAAAATTAGTGGATCAGTAGTAGAACTGATGCTATGTACATGCCAATTGCAGCCTGGTAAAGAAAACCAAGATTACAAATTTTTAATGTTATTTTAGGTAGCATTTCCATGTTTTCCTGCTTCTATTTTTTACAAGTCAATAAGAAAAGATCATTGTGAACTTGTAGAAAGATTGGAACCCAAACAGGCAATAGCATATTGTCTGTAAACTCATTTTGTTCCTGGGTGAAGATTCTGGTGTGCTTTAGGCAGTAAGCACAAGGACTGTAATAAGTCAGCATCCCTTGAAATTCAAGCATGCCAAATCAAGGCAGCCATTAGGACACAGTTGAACACCTTCAAACACAATGTGCATCACCAAATTAAGGGAAGTGATTTAGGTTTATGGACTTCATCATTTAATTTAATATTTAGCCAACCTCACCTGGGTGAGATTAAAGCTTTAACTCCACAAAACCTCTACAATTTTCTTGGAACAATAACTAGACTAAAGCTTTAGAGTCTGTTTGGCAACTGTTTTCGAAAATAGTTTTCTGTTTTCTTGAACAAAAAAATTATAGAACATGTTTGGCAATCAAAAAACTATTTTTTGTTCTCAAAAACAGAAAATAAGATATTTTCATATAACATCTTTTAGTTATTTTCAATTGTTTTCACTTGTTTTTTGAGAGCGGTTTTAAAAAATAATTATACAAACATGTATAATGATTAAAAATAAAGCTCTAGACATAAAAATTATTTTTAAAAATATTAAAAATAGGTTAAAAACATTTCAAGTTCCCAGATAGACTTTTATTCTACAAAACATCATAAAATAGTTTTCAAAAAATGTTCTTAAAAACTATTTTTTAGAATTATTTTCAAAAATAGTTACCAAATAGACTCTAAATTTTCCAAACCTTTTGACAACACATGTATAAGGTTTCCACATGGAATCACTCTCTCTCATCTTGTCCCATTTCTCACCAACTTTTAACCTTAAACCACCTTTAAGATCATTTTTTTTTTATGGGTAAGTGAAAAATGTAAAGAGATAAGAAGCATACATGATGTATACAAAGCAACCCAAAGACCAAAAAGCAAGGCATGAAGACACAAAAACCAGCAACCAAACCCTAAAAAGAGTAACTATTCCAAAAATTCTAACAACGCCAAAAACGGTCCCCAATGAGCAATCTAATCCAATCCCAAAAAAAGTTCAAGAAATAATTTTTTATTGTTTGGTCCAAGCTTTCACGGTTATTGAAGGTTCTCATATTTCTCTCCCTTTAGATGGTCCAAAACACGCATAATGGAGCAACTTTCCAAGCTTTTTTTTTTCTTTTTTCCAACAAAAGATCCATACAAGCTCAAGAGAAACACCCTAACTGAAGAGTGCATCACCTGTTGTACACCTTTTAGACAATAATATATTAACTTTAAAAGTATTTGTTTAAGTAATAATTAAACTCAAGCTTCAATCTTCAGCACTCCCTTTGACAACATGTGGACAATGTTTCCACATCAAATCATTCACTCTCTTCTTGTCCTTTCCTCATCAAATCTAGACAATAATACAAAAATCGTGGTGAAAAATTTTTACATTTGCTTTTTCCAAAAAGAGCTACTTAAAAAGATCAAATGCAATTGTATCATAATATTGTATGTGTATCTTAAGATACACAAGACACAATACATACTGGTTTTATGTATTGTGTATCTTAAGCTTTAAACAACAGTACTGACACAACCTTCAATTTCCAGTATATAGAGCTACCTTTAATTTCTACATGTTGTCATAGAAAGCACACCTAATTAGAAAATGGATAATATCTCTCTATTAGGACAAGAAAAAGAGTGAGTTTGACCTGAATCCAGTCCACATCACCTATTCCATTGTTAATATCTGAATAAAATAAGTGAATATTTCTTTAATATTCAACTCAGACCATGCCAGATTCGATCTTCTTGATCAATCAAAATGGATTTTTAATAGAATAAGTTTATTAGTATTATACTATGTTTTCTTAATAATTTATGCTTAAAATCACATTTAACTAGAAGAAAAGCATATATTTTGATAACATTCATGTGTAATCCAACCTAGATATGGCCCTAAACAAGGTGCCTAATGTGTCCTTTTTACTTCTTCATCCTAAGACATTAATTTCTTGCATTTTGGAGTCTACATAACAGTAGCAGCATTAAACAACATTTTTTCTATTTAACTATACACTCACGCGATAAAGTCAACTGCATAACAGACAAAGGATATGAAAAACAAGCATTAAGACATTTTCAGAATATGATAACGTCACCAGATATCATGTGTACCACCATTATGCATGAAACATTCTTTCTATATAGATTACACGCTGCAAAAATAACTAAAAAGGCCAGTTGACAAGTGATAGAGTTAAAACAAATACCTGTACAATTGTAGCATTAATATGCCTTATCTTTTCAATATTATCCAACAGGAATGAATCTGAAGGAAAGAAACCCTTGTTCACAAAGTAATGATTTTCAATCCTTGCAAATGCCTGAGGGATAGAAAAATCAACATAGTTTAGGATTACAAGCAAAAGTTCAATCATCTTTCACAACCATAAATTATATATGCATACACCGACACACACACACATATATAGATATATATAGACACAGTAAAATCACAGCTACAAACAATATATATATATATATATATATTCAAATATATACACAGAAACAAGAACTGCAGAAACACAACAAACCTTTAACCTTAATTACTTAGGTCCAGTTGCATGAATCCTTATATGTCATTCATCTAACAGTGGCCCTATCCTCTATTAAATTAAAGACCATCATAACATTTTCCAACTACCCCAAGCCAAGTTCTTTTTTAATCTTCCCAGAAGCAGCCCAATAAAAGTTGAGTACAAGGGCAAAAATTGTGAGTGAATCTTTTTCTATATGATAGAAAATGCTTAGTTAAAATCTGTTTTCCTCAACTTTAGAGATGGAAAATTACAAATTGAGCATATGAATCCAAGTTTTCCCAATGTCTCTTTTTAATGGATAATATGGCTAATCCACTTAATGGTAATACAGTCAATCTAGATGCTAAGGTAAAATAACATTTGTTTTTTAAAAAAAAAAAACAATTATAGTTTTTAAAAGCTTCCTCCTACAAAAGCAACAATAATGTGTATCATCAAATCATCCTTCTATTAGCTACACATGCATTTTACATTCAAGATTGAGGACTGTTTTTTCAAATATCATCATATGATGATTTTAGTGTTAGGTAAGAGGTGATTTTTTTTAAGTAAAATAAAAAACAAAAAATATATATATTCTTACATTTGAAATTGGCCAACCTCCTTTGCATTGAGAAATATTACCAATTAATTTTAAAATATTCTTTAGTTACATGTGTTGCCTTGTCATCAACATAACAAATAATATATTATAACAAATAGTCATTCTCAATAAGAACTCAAACTAAGGTTCAAATGTTGTTAAATATTTAGTTGTCTTCCCTGATTTTGGATCTTCACCAGTTTTTCCCAATTTACATAAAAATCTCTTACTTGTAGAACACAAAATATTATTAATTTAACA
Source organism: Vitis riparia (assembly GCF_004353265.1). NCBI lineage: Eukaryota > Viridiplantae > Streptophyta > Magnoliopsida > Vitales > Vitaceae > Vitis > Vitis riparia. Next base: position 10,788,479 of record NC_048433.1, on the reverse strand, counting down.
CTTTCAATGCAACTTTCCAAACACAATTCCATTTAGTTTATTTTATTTTATTTGTTTGTTTGTTTACTTGTGATAGGCAAAGGAAATAGGTGTTAAAAGCACCTAACCAGAGGGGGCAGTAACCAAGCATACAGGAAGTCTATAAATAGTGCTAGAAGTCTACAAAGAAAGAGCAGAAAAAAAAACCTTATGTTTGTGACAACTTAATGGTTAAGCACAAAAGTTGTCTTGTAAAGCTTTTGCACCACTTTGTAGAAGGAAAAAAAAAATGTAAATATGCCACACCCATAGTTGTTAAAAACTTACGATATACAATACGATACAACGATATGACACATTTTTTTTATGGAAATTGATACGTATCACAATCCATATCTTACTTTAGAGCCTATCTTATGATACATATACGATACACAATACGATAAATTATATTATAATACAACAATACATACATCTTCAACAATTTTCTATATTTAAAAAAAAAATCAAATTAATTTTTTTTTAAAAGAGAATTTATGATGTTAATTGTTTAAAATATACTAAAAGATTAAAAATTAATTACAAAAAGGAGAAATAGGTAAAATAATCTTATATAAAAAGTTTCATTCTTATTGTCAGATGTAATATTAAAAGTCAAGTAAGTTTATCTTTACAATGAATTGAAAATTTTTCATTTGAATGATTTGAATGTTGGCAATGAAAATAATGGTTATTAGTGAATAATTTTTTTTACTTAATGTATTAGGTTTTTTTTAATTTCTTTTTTAGTGAAAAAAAAAATGATGACGAACCTAAAAAGCTAGAAATTTGAAGATGACACACACACACATGTATAACAACACAATAAGTGCATATGCCTAATTAGAATTTGAAACTAAAAATTGAAGAAGTTTATTTTTGTAAATTATCTAATGAATCTAGATATTAAAGTTATATTTTGTTAATTTGAACTTGTCAAAACTTCAACATTCAATGTTTTCATATATTTCAATAGATATTCACACATATACATATTTTTTCTATTTATTTTTTAATCTATAAAAAAAACTTATAATACACGATACATAAAAATAGAAAAATGATACACGATACGTTTTATTATTAACAACTATGGTCACACCCAAGAAAAGCAAAACGATGAACCTTTAGGACAAGAACTGACCACATTGCAATTTCTTAGGCAAAGATCATAAAAACTGCACAACCTCTACAACATCTTAGGATTTGTGTCCAAGTCCTTTTTATAAAATTGGTTGTTTTATTTATTTATTCATATTAGATCCATTATCATATCCATATCCTCTTAAAACAATAGTATTGAATTCAATATTTTTAGTTGTGTAAACTTTTTAAGTTAGTCGCCTTCTAATATATTTTCACTCATCCATTTGCCTATCAAAATAAATTAAAATAAAATAAAATTAAGTCCAAAATTTTTAATTTCATTCATAAGTTTGTTAAGGAGGTCCTTTCTAGAGTTTATGATTTACACTTAAAAACTCTAGAAAACATTCCTCTATTTTTATTAGACTTGTTCAGATATCCGTACATCTCCCGAGACTAGTCATTTGCTCTTGATGACTTGCACCTAGAATACAATCAAGTATAATTGAACAATAGCTTATATTGATAAAAAAAAAATAATAATAATAATAATTGAACAATAGCTTACTTATTTAATTTTTTTATGTCCCATTCAAAAGAAGACCCTAGTAGAGTTTTTCAATGTAGTGCATGTTATACTACTTTGATGATTAACATATTACCAAGCAACATACAAATGCAACAAACAAGGTGATGGTATTTAAGTGGTAAGACATGTCATTCATCTACTTCTATTGTTTTTTGGGGGCCACTATATTTCTTTTGAGAGCACTTTATATTTTCCTATGTTATTCAACATATTACCACATACCAACTAGATAAATTGAACTTTGAGATGAGATTTAAAACCAACGGTAAGACATTTTTTCATCTTCTTTAACAAGTATATAATGAAAGTATTCATACCAAAAAAGAATATCTGAACCATATAATTCCTCTTCACATATTCAATAAACTAACAAGGATTATGCAGCATGTAAAACTCCAATTGCATATCCTTCAAATTTCTCTCATGTAGTTTGTATTTTTAGCAGTTAGCACCCAAGGAAAATGACAACAACATCAACTTTTAGATTTCTTTCCTGGAAGCAATAGGTCCTTGGACATTATTCTTTGACCAAGAAAGAAAAATAGGAAGCATCACATCCTATTCAGCCCCAATTAACTTTAAAAGGAAAAGAAAATATCCCAATGAAATTGGAAAGTCATCTAAGGGATATAAGGCATTTCAAGAACTACTTAACAAAGTTGTATTTCACATGAACATTTTGTTCTCTCATGCTAGAATTAGAAATGGAAGAAGGTGAAACAAATTCTTAGTATTGCTAACCTTCAAGCATATAGAGGCTGATAACCAATTAGGAGATGGAGAATTGGAGGTTGATAGGGCATAGAAAAAGTTGGTTCTTGTTGGAATTGAAGTCATTTGAAATACTTGTGGAAGATGCTTCAGGGAGTTTGGGGGAAGAATTCTAGAGAAGGAGAAGGAGTATCAAGGTGGATCATATGTAGAGCAAAGGATCTCCCATGGCTCCTAGATGGAGTGCAGTCCTTTTGTAGAGGAGAAGAGAAACCATTTTGTAGGGAGTTAAAAGAAGAAGGAAGAAAGGTATAGGTTAGATATTTGAGGTAATCAAGCTAGTTGATATCTACTCTGCATATTGATTTCAAAGGAGAATGGAAGGCTGCCAATCCTCTTAACAGAGGGTTTGAAAATTAACCTAATCAAGAGTTAGCTCATTCCAATTAGGATGGTGGAGAACTTGGAGGAGTTGGCTTTTGTGTTAGGTTGCAGAGTGGGTGTGCTCTCGACCTCCTATTTGGGCCTTCCTCTAGGTGCCCCTCATAATTCTTTGACTGCTTGGGATGGGGTAGAAGAGAGGTTCCGTAAAAGATTGGCAATGTGAAAACAACATTATATTTCCAAAGGCAGGAGACTAGCACTAATTAGGATTTAGGACAACTCTTTCTAGCTTGCTGATCCACTTCATGTCTCTATTCCGGTTATTGAGGATAGTAAGGTTAAGATTCGAGCAAATTCAACGAGAATTTTTTCAAGGAGAAGGGACCTTAGAGAGAAACCTCATCTAGTGAAGTGGTCCATTGTTTGTTCATATAAGAGGAGAGAGGCGCCTAGGAGCTAGACGTCCTTTAATCAACAAGGCCCTATTGTGCAAGTGGAATTGAGGATTTGCAACAAAAAGGGAGGTGTATTGGAGACAAATTATAAGCAGTAAATATGAGGAAGTTGAGGGGGGTTGGTGTTCTAAGGAAATAAGTGATGGTTATGGTGATGGGTTATGAAAGGCCATAGAAAGTTATGGGGGATAGTTAATTGTAGAATTTCATTCTCTGTGGACAATGGGAGTAGGGTAACGTTTTCAAGGGATAAATGGTGTGGCAATGACCCCTTGACTGTTTCTTTTCCTTCCCTTTTTGCCTTAGCTACTTCAAAGGATAGGGTGGCAGACTTATAGTCTCACTCTAATGGAAGAGGTGTTTGGACTCCTAGATTCTCTAGGAATCTAAACAATTGGACGATTAAGATTGTGGAGCACTTCTTGGCAATGCTTCTTATCAAGGGGGTTGTTGGGAGAGGAGAGGACAAGATGTGTTGGTTAAAGACAAAAAGCGGAACTTTCTCTGTTAGGTCTGTTTACTCGAGCTTGGAGGAAGGGAGATTAGAGTCATTCCCAATTGTGTGGAATGCTTAGGTTCCACTTAAGGTGAGCTTCTTTGCTTGGGAGAGGACTAGGGGAAAAGATTTGACTCTTGATCAATTACAATAGAGAGGTTGATCTTTAGCCAATAGATGTTTATGTCACACTCGTGAGGAGTTAATTGACCAAATTCTTCTGCATTGTAGCAAGGCGAGGATGTTATGGCAGCTTTTGTTCTCTCTTTCTGGTATCTCTTGGGTGATGCATTCCTCTGTCAAAGAGACTCTATTAGGTTGGCATGACTCTTTTGTCAGGAGGAAGCAGAAAAAGGTTTGGGAACCTGCGCTTTTGTGCCTTTTTTTTTGGGATAATTTGGAAAGAGCAATATAGTAAATCTTTAGAAAATGTGGAGCTCTTTGATCATAGACTGAAAGTTCTGTTTTTGTGTAGCTAGTTTTCTTGGTCCAAGCTATTTATAGGAGAAAGATTGTTGTCTATATTGATTTCATTGATTGAAAGGGTGAGGTTTAAAGGAGGGGGTATTTTTTGTTTTTCCATCCCTTTTTTTTTTTTTTTTTTTTTACACTTTTTGGCTTTCGTTGTATATATTATGTGTCCTTTAGCGCGCCCCTTTTTGGCGTTTTTCAATACATACCTTTTATCCATCAAAAAAAAATTATCTTAATAGAGGGGGTTGGCTTTATTGATTAGGTCACTATGGCAAACAAGTTCCAAAGCCTCAAGGTTATGTCTCCTCTCCGTCATTTAGTGGCAGCAGTTCAGCTGCCTCCTTAGGATGTTGCAAGGTTGGGTAAGGAGCCTAGTCCAAAGAGCATATCATATGCTAAGGCAATTAAAACCTTCAATGGAAGGGGGTGTAGCAATATGGGTACAACGTGCTAGGTTGCGGTATTTACCAAAATAGGCTATGGGCTGCTTTTAGTGGCCAGCTGAGGGAATTTTTTCACCTTCATATGGAGTGGCAATGCTTGAGAAACAAGCGTTAGTCGACAGGAATCTAAAAGGAGGGGTTAAGTTGGTGCCCTCGAGGTTCTCAAATTTTTTTAACTATGGGGTTTTATCTTTAAGATTTCATCATGATCTTTTCAGTATAACAATTTGGGATGTTTATGTTTTCATCCTCTTATCTATTTTCTTTTAATACTTCAAAACCTATAGGTCATATTTGATATGTTGGATATAACATGGAATAGGATAAGATGTGAGATAACATATCGTATCTCATGTTTTTGTTAACAATGAGGTAGAATATATTATTTCATCTCTTATCCTATTCCATATTTAATTAAGAATACATAAAATAAGAGGCAAGATAATATATTCACCCTCTTTCTCATATCCTTCCTATATAGGATTTAATAATCCTATGGAGAGATGAGATATGTATATACATAACTCATGGATCATAAATTCTTTTCTCTCATTTATTTCCTTCTATTATTTAAATTTTTTTCTTGTTAGCCCCTTTGCAAAACAAAAATTTTAATTAAAAAATAAAAGCCTTGATTAAAAAATGTAATACTATTTATTTATAAATTTTTTAATATTTTAATTACTAATACTATTAATAAAGAAATAAAAATTACCAATTGAAAAGTAAATTGTAAAGAGATATTCAAATATTGCTAAACATGAAAGAGATTTCATATATATATAAGGTGATTGTCTAGGTGACCTAGGCCACCAGGTTAGGCAGGGCAAATGAAAGTCCCCACTTGAAGACCTAGGCAAGGTGGCTTAAAAGAGGCAACACCTAGGCTATCGCCTTAGGATTAGGCTCAAGGTGTAGGGGCGATTGTCTTTGATCATGGATTAAGATTAAACATACTTGATTGTAATTTATTTCAATCTAATATTAGATTAAAATAGAGTATAAAATGAAACATCATATTATCAATCATAGTAATAACAAGATGAAGGACTATCAATCTAGTCTTGATGGAAGTGATAACAATTTTAATTCCAATGATGATGCCTAAATCTTCTCTAGGATGTTTACTCTCTTATTTTATTTCTTTATTTTAATTTTTGAATGTTTGGAAAATTAAAACATGCATTTAGACAACATGCATTTCTCTAAGCAATATGATGTTTCTTATGATGTGGGGTATAATTTTTAACACTTCAAATGATGCTATGTTGTTAATTTCATAAGATGCCATTTCTTTTATAGGTAAATTTTTCTCCCTACTAAGACTTGAACTTGGAACCTCTCACAAACCCTCCCAACCCTTGACCATTTGAACCAAGCCTTAAGGGTGTTAATTTTATAAGACAACACGAGGAATGAAAATTTATTAGTACTGATTGTTAAAAATGATGTTTTTATTGGTTAAGTATCAAATAGGTAAATATATGTACACACTTTATCGCCTTACTATAGTTAGGCTATTGCCTTGGTTTTTGCCTTTCACCTTATATATGTATGTATGTATACAACATGAAGCAATATATTTGTTATTTGAAAAATAACTTAATATTAGAATGAATGAGCTTTCCATTCCAATTTTTATTCCTTTGACCACCAAATACTTAATGGTATAATACATCTCATTGGATACAGTCAAGAATGAAAATATCGATAATCACAGATATATCGATATTTCAATTTTACAAATATATCAAATATATCAAAGATATATTGACAAATATTTTAGAAAAAAATATTGGTAGACCAAAAATTGATCAAAATTCATGAAAATATAAGAAAAACCTTATAAAAATATAATTAGAAGTATAATAGAAATTTTAAAGTTGTTTTATTGAAGAATTTGATATATGTATAATATGATTTATCATATTTAATAATAATATCGTATGTGTTGATAAAAAAATATGAATTTTATAAATGTATATTTATTATTTTTTTTATAAATAAGTGTATATTTATTATTAAATTACATCAAATATTATTTCATAATAATATTGTGATATTTGATTATAACATGTCTAATTTAAAATATATTTAATATTAAAATTATGATCCATTTAATTCAATTGTATTAAATGATATAAAATAAATTGTGATATATGTATAATCTTTTAATATTTAATTAATCTATTAATGATATTAAAAACACCATGAAGAAAATTATCATGATAATTTTTATATTTTTGGTAATCAATTATATGAAATTTTTTTATTTAATTATAAAATAATCATAATTAATTTGTTCTCTAAAACATTCTTTTAATATTTTGTTTAGATAATGACTTTGAATATAAATATCTTGGGTGCAATATAATAAACAAGGAGGTTACTTGCTCTAGTGGTAGGCTAAGTAGTGGGTAAGCATTTTGTTTGGGGTTTGAGTCCCCTCATCAACAAAATTAAAAAAGGCAATTTTAAGCTTCACTATAGTGCACTGTAACACTTTCACTATGCGGCACTGTAGCAGTGTTGATCCGCGTTGACTATCTGAAATATCGGAAAAAATCAGCGATTTTGGGCGATTTTTCCCAAAATTTCGCCTAAGCGATATTTCTACACTTAATATCGTTTCCATATGTCCCAATAAACGATATATCGGCAAAATGTTGTTGATATTTAGCGAAATTTTCATCCGTGGATACAACCCAAGATACCATTATTTATTGGATATACTATCTTAGGATATCATAATCTATTGGATATAATATTTAGCAGTGGTTCAGGAGGTTGGAATCTTAGATTCCATAGAGACTTTAATGATTGGGAGTTGGACTTGATTAGAGGATTGCTTATTATGCTCAGGGACTTCAAGCTATCTTCAGAAGAGGACGTGGTGCTTTGGAAAGGGAGGGGGCCATGGGAGGTATGGGGTGAAGGATGCCTACAACGGGCTGGTTGTTACCAATGCCTGCGACTTTCCGTATAGAGGCGTTTGGGTGGACAAGGTCCCAACCAAAGCGGCGTTTTTTGCTTGGGAAGCCACGTGGAGGAAGATTCTTACCCTGGATAGGCTTCAAAAACGGGGCTAGCAGTTTCCTAACCGATGTTTTTTGTGTGGTTGTGAAGAGAAGAGTGTAAATCACATTCTTTTGCATTGTATAGTGGTAAGGGCCTTATGGGAAATTATTTTTGCCCTCGTGGGGGTTCAGTGGGTGTTCCCAGAGTTGGTGAAGGAGGCGTTATTCAGTTGGAAGGGCCCCTTTGTGGGGAAAAAGAGGAAAAAAATTTGGAATTCTATCCTGTTGTGCATTTTTTGGACGGTATGGAAGGAAAGGAATAGGTTAGCTTTTAAGGGAGGGGTGTTAAATATACAAAAACTCAAAAATTCTTTTGTTTGTACCTTGTGGAGTTGGGCTAGGGTGTATATTGGAGAGGAGTCCTCTTCACTCTTAGGTCTTTTGGAGTGGCTAGCGGCCACTTAAGGGAGGGTAAGGGTGCTTGTTTTTTTTGTGCTCTCGTTTTGAGGCAGATTGTATACGTCCTGTATGCTTGGCGGCCTTTGCCCTTTAATATATTCGTGATATTTATCAAAAAAATATATATATATTTAATGATATTATATTTCATTAGAAATGATATTCTATCCAACGAACTAAATGTAGCTATAGGATTTTTGGTTTAGGTCTTCATCATTGTCTTTGCAACTCTAGAGATTTAGGTTTTTATCTTCCTATCCTCATCTTCCCCACCTTATCTTCATCATCATCCTTTAGGGTTTCATCTTCATCGACATATTTGGGTGTTTCGATCATCTGCAATGACAACCACCATGTCATTTTTTCATGTTTTTCGTCCTTATTTTCCATGTTGGTGGTGTTTCATCCTCACACAATTATGGTGGATTTTCCATCCTCATCCCAATATGCAATGATAATTCTTCATCTTGGGATTTCCATCTTGGAGGGGTTTTTAATCTTCATGAGGTATTTTCTAGCCTTTTTTTTTTTTTCTGATAGGTAAATTTTTGTCCCCATTGGGACTTGAACCTAGAACCTCCCACAAACCCTCCCCATCCCTTTACCACTTGAGCCAAGCGTCAAGGGCAAGGTACTTTCCATCTTAATCTTACAATTTTCACAAAGAAGAAAATAAGAAGGTTCTTGTTCTCTTTTTCATTGCATTTTCCTTCAGGCCTATTATAGCAGTCATGGGTGTTGCTCACACAACTTTGCACTTTTGAAAATAAATAAACGTGTAAGAGGCACCAAGTGGGGGTGGCAGAATCAGCATTGGTTTGAACAGAAGTTTCAAATGCATGCCAATTCTCATAATTTTTTCTGCCACAAATGAGTTATTTTTGGCCTTCAACACCATGTATGCATGTGTAAAAATAATCAATTAAAAAATAATATGTATGTGCACACACATTTGCATGTAAGCATGCTTGCACAACAAGTTTGCATTGGAGGATAAGAAAACAATATAGAATATTGCATATAAGCATGTAAAGAAAACAAATGAGTTACTACAAGATTGCAAAAGATAGTGAAGAGATATATAACCTTTATGAGATCAAAATTAACTAAGCCACTCATGAAATCCCCAAAAATACCACATTTCAAAATGCATTAATCAATTTTCACTACTGCAAAGCTCTAAGATAGTAATAATACTCTCTGCTGAATTAACTTACAAATGCCAATGAAAATTTATCATCATCGCCTTTCTTGATGTTCTCTTCATTTGGAAGAAGATGAGCAGTCATCATTTCCCATTTTGTCCATGCTCTAGCAGCTGCATACTAAAAGCAAACAAGAGATTTAAGGAAAACGTAAATTGCACTCACAAGTCACAATATAATATTCAGCTTGAAATCATAATAATCAAGCTAAAGATTGCATGCAGCAATTTTATTTCATTTTTTCAGTGCTAGAGATACCATACTTAGGCAGTTTTCTGGGATATTGAGAAGGACCTAGGAACAGTCTAGACTACCACAAAAAGTGCTAGAGATACCATATTTTGGCAGTTTTCTGGGATATAGAGAAATATCTAGGAACAGTCTAGACCACCACAAAAACTGCATGGACCACAAGAAGACGGATACTTTGTTCATAGCAACTCATAAATCCAATGTGGAGTGAAGTGACTTGCTACTTTATTTTATATTAATTCTGTAACTAATCCTTTCCAGAAAATGTCCACACATCCTCCCCATTCATTATGTATCAACATATACTCCAATAATGTATAATTACAACATTAGAATCAGAATTCCAAATGCCCATCTGACATCATTAATGCACACATCTATGACTTAACTTTTTTCCCATCAAACAAATAGATCTATATTGTAAAAGATTTAGCATGAGGCATGAACAGATGTAAGATGAAAAAACTCATCAACAACAAAGTCTTGAGATTTTTAAGCACATAGAAATATGAAAGACATGAATATAGGATCACAAGAATTACCATAATTAATTCAAGATGTAATTGTATTCACCAGATAACTGGGTTTTTGAGTTCTAATTGAAAAGAATTTGGAATTTCTGCAAGTCCATATTTTAAATAAAAAACTATCACATTATTTAAGAATTTTATAAAAGAAGCTTGAACCTCAATAAACACCACACACAATACCAAGCAAGTTCCACAAGGCTATGTGCCAACAGCCAACAAATCTTATATCGAGTAGGCAGACTTGACCTCCTTTTGTCACAATCTTTGACAATGTATTTTTTCTTCTCTCCCAAAAAGATTTTTCTAGGACATAATTTTGAAACTATATTCCTAGAAAATTTCACTGATGTTCAGAGATGCATGTTTATTTACAGTTAAGATGCAGATACTGAGGCCATAAGAAACTAAGAAGAAAACAGTTCAGTAACTGTAAAAGAAGGCGGCTCTTGTCAAGAACTAGACAGCAATTCTTACTTGTATTTCCATATCATCAGAGTTTAATCTCTTGTGGTAGGCATCAATTAAACAATCCCTTTCATTTTCTGGAATAAGATCTCTAAAAGGCTCCCAAGCTGTATAATGAAAAGAGACACACAAAGCATTCAGTCACCTTACAAAGTTTCATCTGCAAAAATGACCAACACAAGTGCAGAATATCAAAGTAATACATCTATAAAATGAATACTCGCCAAACACACCTTCCCCACACCTAAAACTCAACACACCCCATGGTCATGTTTCCTGAATTGCTCACTTACATTCCCCGTCAGGCTAGGTCCCTTGTAAATAGATTCTGAAATAGGGAGTTTTTCTGGCTTAAGGGAACACCTAAAATACATGAAATAATTTGTGCCTTAAGAAATGTTGGAGACACATTCTAAAAAGATGATATCTTAGAAGTGAGATTACTATTGCTATTGCAAGTCTTGAAATAAACACAAAACTGGATAATGTCTCCCCAAATCTGTCAATAATATCCTGAGGACATGAAATTTACAGCTTCGGTAATCCAATTCTCAATATATTAATCACTAAAACAGAATAAGAATTCTAGAGAACATACCATCAGGATATATAGCAGCAGCACCACCCTCATAAAACCAATCAAGTTCCTTCTTCCGCAACAGAAAGATCCCTCTAAGGACCATACCAGTGACCTTAATACATTTAACATAGAAATGTTTGTCAACTCTTGAATCAGTTATTTATGCAAAAGTTTTCTCAAACTACAGAACTTTTTTTTCCATACAGAGCAGTATCAGAAAAAGAAAAAAATGAGAAACCAAACACAGAGTGTACCTTGTCAGGGTGTGACTGACTATATGCAAGGGCCAGCGTACTTCCCCATGACCCACCAAATACCTGAAGAATCCAACAGAAGAGAAATGTTGATAGTTACAACGTGCATTCAACAAGAACTTCACCAGGCATGAAATCTTCACCTGCCATTCTGGAATTTCCAAGTGCTCTCTTAGCTTTTCAATGTCATTGACAAGATCCCAGGTGGTGTTATCCACCAAGCATGCATGGGGTGTGCTCTTACCAGCACCTCGCTGAAAAAAAAAAAATAATGCTTTATGAAACAACTTTATAAGCAACATTTAGCAATTAATTAAACATAACAGTTCAAAGAAAAAACCTGATCAAATAGAATGATTCGGTAGAAATCAGGATCAAAGAAGGTCCTGTTACTTGGTGAGGTCCCTCCTCCTGGGCCCCCGTGAATGAAAACAACTGGCTGAAACATATAGTTCACAAAGAGATAAACCAAAGTAAATCAAAGAAATTACAAGCAAAAGAACAACAACCCACATCTCTTTGTAAAATGACCATGCAGGAGCCAACTGTTATATTCATTCTATAGATTAAAGCATCCAGAAAATTCATTTTGATCTGTAATATTACTCTCTACAGGTTTGATGCAGAGCAAGACAGAAAAGTAAAAGGAAATTGGGTGGAAGAATTATACATATTCCTTGTCCTAGAAACATCCTAAACTACAACAAGGTCCACTTAGTTCAATCAGTAACAAATTCAGTTGCCAATATTAGTAACTTTTTACCAAACTAGTTGAGTCGATGCCATAACTGCTGCTTTGGTTTATGCGATTTACTTTAGCTACATGTTATTTTATGTTGTATCTGAAATCTATGTAAGCACACATCTCCGGCAGGCTCCCAAGTTCAGATATATGACAATGCCAAACCCAACCACCCAAACAAAGAAAAAGGAAAAGAAAAAAAAAGAACAAAGAAAAAAAATAAAAAACAGAAAAAGTTGAAAAAAAACAGATGTTATAACATAAACTTTTGGTAAGTTCGAATGTCCAGTGGAATTATCCGGTTCATTGTATGTTCACTTAGCAATTCATTAAACACGTAGGTAGGGTAATCTGGGGGCGAAAACAGAGCCAACAAAAAGGCAATATAAATGAGGTTACTTTTAAATTCTGAAATGCTCTACCATGGCAAGCCATAAAAGAATCGAATCAATTGCTAAAAGACACTTACAATGAACTCACAGCAAATACTAAGCAAAATACAACAGACCAATCCAATTTGCATACAAGATTCAAACATAGCATTACAGAAATGTGAAGGAAATTCCAATTTTACATCAAACAATGCTCTAATATTAACCCACTTAAACTAACAATAATCAACTACCATATATAAATTAATGAACAAATTAAATAAAATTAAAACCAAAAATTTAGGCTTGGGTATATAATTAAAATTGAGAAATACCCACTCACATGCCCATTTGGATTTCCTGACAGCTCCCAATAGATTGAATGAAGATCTGAAACCTTCAAAAAACCTGAGCTATACGGCTCTATAGGTGGATAAAGATTCCTATTTAATTCCGGCACTTCCTTGCCTAGATCCATTGTTGTGCCTAGTTGGTTCTCACTCTTAAAACCAAGTCCTTGCGCCTGTAAAATGGAATTCTTTCTTCCTGCCCAATCACATAAACAAATCCATATGACCTAACAAAACTAGAGAATGAAAAAGGAACAAATTATGAACAAACCGGTTTCAGCTCTTCTACTGTTACATAAGACTTAAAACCAACTTGAAATTCACAAAAAAAAAAAAAAAAACACCAACAACCAAAGAAACTGCTGGATTTCTGACAAAGAGAGCAGAACGAGGAAACAAAATTGAAACTTTGAATGCTAGATTTTTCTTTTGTGATCAAAAAGGAAAACCCTCTACTTCCAACTGGTTGAAGTAGGAGTGGATGATTTCCATTTTCCAAAAACGAAAGCAACAACAATCATGGCATTCCAAATTCGGTTTTCTTCCAACGATCCAATAAATCAGCGAGTGGTTTGTTGCTATGAAAAGGGCAGAAAAAAAAAAAAAAAAAAAAAACAACCAAAATTAAAACTTTAAATGCTAGAATTTTCTTTCGTAATCAGTTGAAACAAAACCCTCTACTCGACTGATCACAACCCAACAAATTGACATAGAAAAGAAGATGTTTTTCATTTCTTCTTTTCAAAAATCGGTAACAACAAACACAGAACTTCCGATTTTCTCTTCTTTTCCTGAATTTTCCACAAAACCAACCGACGGGTCAGTACATACAGAAGAAATACACAGAAGGAGAGTGAGAGAGACCTGAGAAAGATGGAAGACGGGAAGAGAAAGAAGGGGAATTTAAGGAAAAGAGAGGAAGAGAAGGAGAGAAGTGAAGAATTTTTGGATTGAAGGCTAAACCCCGCAACATCATCAGTTTCCTCTCGTCATTGGTTAATTTGAAAGCGATAATTATGGGATAATATGGCACATTCTCTTATTCTATGCCCAAATTGAACATCATTCGTCCTTGTGTGTACGATTTCTTTATTCCCCATTTCAAAATGGAGAACCCATTCTCCATCCATGGATTATTGTTTGTTTGATATTTGTATATAAAATAAAAAAATTTATAGGACGCAACATGATGTTAGGGGGTCCAAATTTAAATTCAAGTGGGTTGTAATATAGATTCAATTTATTTTTTTTTATTTATTACACTTTACCCTTTATAATGTGATTTACATATTACCTTTTTCAATTTAAAATCGAACAATGTATCTTTCATACTTTATAATTATCGGATTTTTTGAGTGGCGATGTTACCTTAATTAGATAGAAAACACATGTGCTCTCCACATGACCCATTTAAATGAGAGTAAAAGTGTCATTTCTCCTCCTCTTCCTTCTTTCTTCCTCCTCATATTGCAACCAAAGCATATTAGGTAGTAAAAATTGCAAGAAAATGGTGACGATGCAACATTTTTCTAAACTTTCTTTTTCTTTTTATTCTTCTCTCTTCACTCTTTCTCTCTCCTTCCCCTTTCTATTGAAAATTCACATGGGTGAGCACTTTGGGTTTTTTTTTTTCAAAAAGCTTGATTTTTTTTCCCCCAAATTTCCCCTAAAATTTTTTCAAAATTTTATGAAACATCAAAACGAAATCCTAACATTAAAACGTAAGTATAGCATAAAAACGAAACTCAACCCTAACCCTAACTCTGTGTTGTATAATCTAAATGTTGTTTTAGGTTTGTTTGATTGTTGTTGTTTTTGCACTTTGTTTGGTTGGTGAGAAAATCAATCGATTTTTTTTTTCTTTATAAATTTTGAATACGAGACTATTTGAATTAGTTGAAGTGATTTTTTAATAATATTGTTATTTTTTTGGTAATTTTTTTTTAGTTTAGTTTCAATCACCATATGATTTGTAATCCTATTCGCCCAAATTATAGTTTCTCAAACCAAAATTCTTAAAAAAAAATTCCAATTGGTGATCGAAAGAGGAAGCAGAGGGTTGGGTTGGGGATTTGAGTGTTTTGAAATGAAATGATTGTTTTGCCCTCAATCACACGGAAAGCACATATCTTTCTATCCAAGAAAATAACGTCGTCTCTCAAAAAATACACATTACATGTTATTATAAAGGATGGAGGGCACATTACTCAATTTTGAACTCGATAAGGTAATGTGCAAAATACAATATAGGTTAGGGGTAAATGTAATAAACCTTTTTTTAATAGAAAAAACTACAGAGTATTTATACAACCGCTTGAAAGAAGAACGGTGATTGTTTTTTAAACCAAATTTTAAAACATCTTTAGAAAAATATAACCTTCAAGTGATAGACTCTAAATTACAAATACATTTTTTAGCCAAACAATCCGCTGTTATATTTGCTACTCTATAAATATGATGATAAATACAAACATTAAAGTCTTTAGGTATCTTTCAAATTATGAGCAAACATATTGCATCACATATACATTTTGATTTTATTGCTTTTTATTTATAGTTTTGTAGTGATACTTTTTTTTCCTCGTGATTTCAATGATGGAGATTGGAAGTTTGATATGTATAATTAAAATTATTTTTGAATTTCTAATATTAATTTTTGAGTTTAAATTAATTTTGAATTTCTAATATTAATTTTGACTTAACTCAATGGCATCTTTCATGTTATCTTCTTAAATTTAAAATTCTTATGGAATAGTTTTTTTTTTTTTTTTGGCTATGAGAAAGTAAAAAATATAATTTTTGAAATGTAATATTGGGATATAAATGTTTTATTTATCATTAAATAACTTTGTGCATAAGGCAAAATAGTTGAAATATGATATGGTAGTAAATGTTTCGTGACACATAAGTTTAATGCAAAATAGAATTATTAAAAAAGTAATATTTTTTAAAATTTCCATATTAAGCTTTTTTTAAATCATAAGGTTTTTTCGTAAAATTATTAAATAGATATATAATTTATATTGAATTCAAAATAGAGTTTTTGACTTCTTAAAAGCTTATCTAAATAGGGCAAATCGATCACATAAAAATCAAATATTATTTTAATTTATTTTATTTTAATAAAAACTATATAAGGTTAAATTATTTTAATTATTAACAGGGTTTTGAGGTAGAAAATTGTCTCATCCTAAGTACTACATAATAATTTGATACCCAATCAAAAGGTGTACACCCTAATTCCCTAAACATAGACCCATTATCAAGGTTTTGTCCGATTTCAAAGGGATGGGCCCAAGAGAAACCTATCTAACCAACACCATTTTGATCATAACAAACTTGCCTATGGCCCATCCAAGACACTTTTCCATTAAAGTCTAATCTAGATCTTGGTTGAACCTATCCAACCCAACAATCTCGATCAAGCATTAGAGCTCTACCAAACTTTTTCCTATGAGTTTTTCTCAAACTTGTTTTGTCCAAAAATCTAGGTATTCTTGGCGTAATACAATGAGAGGTTTATGTTGAGTTTGGGAATGATGAATTGTTCTTGAAAAGGAATTTATTGATTCTTTCCCAATTGGTTGGGACCAAAGGTGCAACGATTTACTTCATGGGTGATGTCTCTAGTTCAAGTCCAAGATGACCCAATTATGCTATGGAAAAGAATAGAAGAAGCATCTAACTCCTTCATGCGTATTCTACTTGATGTAGGGGGATATAACTCAATTGGTGAAGTTCCACTCTTACAATTGGGTTGTTGTGATTATGGGTCAAATGTCCAATTGTCCAACCAATAATGATGGTATCTTATGCCTAAACAGACAATTCACTTTTTCTAAGTAATGGGAAAGATGACCAAAATATGACATTGAAAGGCTCTATAGAGACAAAGATGGATTGTCAAGAATGTAGGAAATGTAGGATAGGCAATTGGTTAGATATGGATTGTACATGGATGGTAGTTAAAGTCGACAATTATTCTAAGGTTCTCTCATCTAGGATCCCTGGTGAAGATGATCGAGTTAGCCTTGGCAAACAACTTGATACGCTAACCCCTTTCAAAACTTTAAGCGAAATGCAATAAAAGAAAGTAAAATCGCTGGAGCGACCCATCGTCTTCACCTCGTAGGAACTATAAGATCACCTTAAGGGCACCTTCGACATCTAGGGTCACAAGTTGACCATAAGACCCTATTCAATAAGTGAAAGGTATTAGCTATCTACTCTTAAGTTGGGCAATAAGGTTCAAATAAGAGCAACCACTCATTCTAAAAATCAAAGAGTCTGGTAAAAAAAGAGGGGAAGCTTTTCATTCCTAGTTCTCTTGTAGCTAGGTCCTCCAAAACCACAAGAATCCTTAGTTAGAATGAGATTCCAACTTAAAACCTTTTGAGATTTTGAGAACAATAACTCTTTTGAGAGCACAGTATGGTAAAAGTTGTAAGTTGTAGTCTAGGGAAAGAGTTATTGTTTATCATTACCTTCTATGATAGAATTAATCAAAGGCCCAAGAAGCGATGATTGCCTTGTGGTAGATGTTAGGCATTCAAGTCTGCTTATCTTCAACTCATGAACTTAGTTGATATAATTTTATATGATAGCAACCAAAATTTTTTTTCTTTGGTAGTTCAACCTATGAGAGCATTCTTACTTTCTGATATCATCTATTATATAATGTTTTCATCGTGCATCAAACTTAAGCATCTACTTCTGATAAATTTATTTAGGCGTCAATTCATTGTTATATATTATGTCTTGAAGGAGATAAAAAAAGAAAAAAAAAAAGCACACCCCAACACTTTATTGCTACTAGTTCATCAATTAAAGCTGAACATTTATCAATACATCCAGGTAAATGATCATCATGCCTTTAGAGTGGGTCTTGGGGCATGACAATACATGCATGTATATTGTATCATTTTCTTTGAAAATTATTATAATTATTAAGTAATTATCATTTATTTGAAAGATTTTAATTAATGTTTCAAAACTACTTCAATAACATAAGCATGTTGTGTCGAGTTTAGTTTTTATAATGGTTAGACCATATATGACACTTTAGGTGAGAACATATCATGAGCATTCTTACTTTTCAATATTATCTATTTATAATGCTTTCATCATGCATCAAACTCAAGCATCTACTTTTGATAAATTTGTTTAGGCATCAATTCAATGCTATACATTATGTCTCGAAGGAGATCTAAAAGAAGTGTACCCAAACACTCTATTCCTACTAGTTCATCAATTGAAGTTGAAGGTTCATCAAGATATTCACTAATAGACCACTTGATGGTATCACATATCCTTTTGGAGTTGCGAGTTCATTATCTTAAATACTAATTGACTTTAGTGGTTGAATTATGTACTTCAATGGTACACAAGCATCTCATTGTAATTACATTCCAAAAAATTTAGATGAGGCTATAGATATAGTGGCCTTTCATGCTTATATGTTGATATAAGATAATGTTAATAACTGCACTTGAAGGTTCGTAAGGCACATTCAATTGAGATATATTAAACAAATCCATTACTTGTTGAAGCTCTCATAAATCAAATTCAATGGAAAAACAATAAAATGTATAAAACATCGATCTGCAATGAAGACCCTACTCATACAATAGAATCTACTCATGCAATAAGACAATACAATGATCCTACTCATGCAATATAATCTATTGTATGATATATGTATTAAACGCTAGATGTTGATTTATCTAATTACTTTAATATTGATGATAACGTTTTAAGATAATATGTTGCAATTTTTCTTCTTTCCCAACTAATACATGAAGATATACCCTATAATATCAATGTCATTATTCCTTAGGATTTCATTTTTCAATTAATTATTTCAACATTTTCAAATTGATTATAAAAATAATAATAAAAAATAAATAAATAAGTGGCAAGATGAGAAGATATCTCACAAATATAGCTACAAGTTCACACATATATGTACCTATAAACATCATTTTAATTTAACATTAAAAAATAAGTATATAAAAATTATTATAACTCTTATTTACATGGAATTAAAAATATATTATTTAAAACAATAAAAAATCTATATATTTGAAATTTTAGTCTAATATTACTTCAATAAAGATAAAATTTGAAAATATACTAAAAGTTTCTATTTTATTTATCATTAAATAAATAATCTTAATACAATAAATAAGCTATGTACACACATTCACACCCGGTATGAATTAAGACATGATAGTCGACATGATAAATTAAAACACTCGACATCTTTTTGTATAGTTGTTCTAATTTTTTTGCTCATTGGGTATCAAAAACTCTATTATTTATCTTTTTACATTCCAATCAGGGATGACGAGTAATACAATTAAACTACAAGACATACGACCTTCATCCCTTCAACTTCTTATTATGTACATCTTTCATTCTTTGTGTGACATGGTTTTAGTACAAAATCTTGTCAAATGTTTGGACATTTGTCTCCTTTACCTCCATTGCCAAACATATACAAGAAAAGACATACTTTTGAATTCAAGGGATGGGACCTAAACTCTCATTTGGAGCACCACCTTCACCACCCTTGCTAACTACAATGTTTGTAAGCTTACAAGGCTTAAAGTCTTCCAACATTTGAACCACCATTCTCATGGAAGGCCTCAATACCGGAATCTTTGCGGTGCAATGAATTGAAATTTGCAACACCTTGACGGCATCTTCCTTGAAGGCCTCTGAGATGGTGGAGTCCACCAGACCAACTGCATCTTCTCTACTCTTCATGTTGTTGTATACCCAATACACTATGTCCTTATTCTCCCCGAATTCTGGTTCGATTGGTCTTTTGCCTGTCACCAACTCCATTAACACCACCCCAAAGCTGTACACATCGCTCTTCTCCGTTACCTTGCATGTGTATGCATACTCTGTATAAAAAATTGTCATAATAGTCAATAAAAACTAAGTATATAAAACCTTATTTAACGGTGGCTATAAACGGTTAAAAAGAGAGATTTACCGGGAGCTATGTACCCATAGGTGCCAGCAATCACATGCGTCGTGTCCCCACCTGCAGCTCCGTGCAGCATCTTCGCCAGCCCAAAATCAGCAATCCTAGGCTTCAGATCAACGTCCAATAGAATATTACTAGACTTGACATCGCGATGTATGACCGTCCGATCACATCCATGGTGCAGATACTCTAATCCTCTGCCGGCCCCCACCGCAATGTCGTATCTCACGTCCCAATCCATCTCCATCTTCTGACACGTGTGCAACCGGTCCCACAAGCTCCCGTTCCTCAGGTACTCGTAAACCAGCAGATCCGAGTCGTCGCTCGTGATGCTACAGTACAGTTTCACCACGTTCATGTGCCTCACCGAGCTCAGCGTCGCCACCTCCGCCTCGTACTCTGAAGGCCGTCTATTACGTTTCCCCAACATCGCCGTCGTGCTCCGGCATGCTCTCCTGTCTCCGGAGTCTGATTTCCACATGTGTTTCACGGCGAGCTCGGTGCCGTTCCCGAGGACAACCTTGTACACGTTTCCGGATGCGCCTTTGCCGATGAGGTTGTCTTGTTTGATTGAGTTGATGATTTCTGATTCGGAGAAGGACAGCGAACGGTATGATTTCAGATCCCAAGAATCTGATTTGATCAGACGGTCGTGATCTTTGGATCTTATTTTAACGATGATGAAGCATGCGGCGGAGATGAGCATGGCGGCTGCTACGGCGACGAAGCAGGAGATGACTCTCCTGAGATCACCGGACAAGCCCGGATTCGACGAGCATGATCGGAAATGCGTGATGGTCTCACTGCACAGATCAGGATTTCCGGAGAAGCTCCCGTTATACGCTGACAAAGATTCCGGTACGCGGCCGCTCAACTTATTGTTTGTTAGATCAAGAAGACTCAATCTAAGCGATGACAGGCTCGAGGGAATTTCGCCGGAAAGTTGGTTGTTGGATAGGTTTAAGGAGTTTAGAGTGGATAAAGTTCCGAGACTCTCAGGGATTTCACCGGAAAGAGAATTACCGGAGAGGTTGACATCGTCTAAGGAAACACACGAGCCTAGGGACTCTGGAATGGGGCCGGAGAACTTGTTTTCTTGCAGATTAAGACTGTTTAATGCTTTCAATTCTCCGATTGTCGCTGGAATTTTTCCCGCAAACTTGTTCGAACTCAGATCAATAACCACTAACAATGAAGCTTTCGAGATTTCCTCGGGCAATTCACCAGAAAATTCATTGTCAGCCAAGAACAATTGTGCTAGAGACTTGGCATTCCCAATGTCGGAGGTCACCGGGCCATGGAAATGATTCACACTAAAATCAATTAGACTGAGATTGGGCAAACTCCATATTCCGGCAGGCACCATGCCCGAAAGAAAATTGTTGCTAACTCGTAACCGCTTCAACGGCAAACAGTTTGCATAGTTTGCTGGAATTTCACCGGTGAATTTATTTTTGAGCACGGTGAGTGCACCCAACTTCCCCTGCTTGCACATGTCTGGCGGTATAGCGCCGGTGAGAAAATTCTCTGAAACATCAATGAAGGAGAGGTCCGCCCATGAACCAAGCTTTTGCGGAAGCGGACCGGTGAGATTGTTGGTGTACAGCGAGAATTCTTCAAGGTATTTGAACTCCCCAAACTCCTGAGGAACCTCTCCTGAGAATTGATTTTCGAATAGTTGAAGGGAAGCGAGCTTAGTCAAGAATCTCAGCTCCGAGAGATCACCTTCCAGACTATTATTCGAAGCATCGAAATTCACAAGGTTCGTAAGGTTTCCGAATCCTTCCGGGAACTTTCCAGAAAACCTGTTGTCATATAGCTCGAGCTGCCAAAGCTTGGAAAGTTTTCCGATTCCCACCGGAATTTCCCCATGCAGGTAATTATCCGAGAGTTCGAGATTTTGAAGCTGTGTCAAATTTCCAATTCCTTCTGGAACTTGTCCTTCTAAGCTGCTGTTTGTAAGATAAAGCCAATACAATTTCTCGAGCTTCAGAATCTCCAGAGGAAATGGACTTCTCTCAAATTGATTGTCTCCGAGGCTCAAAAACTCAAGATTGGTGAGATTCTCCAGTGATTTCCATGGAAAACTCCCCGAAAATCCGCTACTGTTTAAATTTAAGAATTTCAGGTCACTCAAAGATGACAACTCCGGCACCGTTCCCGTAAAAAAATTGACCCCCAAGTCCAAGTACTGCAACTGACTGCAATTCTTCAAGCCTTCGCCGATGCCTCCATACAAAACATTTGCTCCCAGATCGATCTTTTCAAGCGATTTCAACTCACATATGGAATCAAAAGGAAGAACCCCCTCCAGTTGTTGCTCAGCAAGCAATATCTCTGTAACAAACCCATTGGAATTGCAGACGATTCCAGTGAAATTGCGAACTGAATTGCCCTGTGTCCATGTATCGAAAACACTCGTGTTGGATTTTTCCAGTGCTGATTTGAACTTGAGCAGTATTTCGAGCTCGTCGGATTGAGAAGGAAGAATCATGGAGAAGATGAAAAGGAGAAGAACGAGCAGAGGCGGTGACCGGTAAAGGTGGCGTGCCGACATGGCGGCGTTCAAAGGAGGAGGAAGGGGAGGACGTGTGTTTAAATGTTTTACTATAATACACAGTGTGGAAATGAGACGGAAGGGGGGCTTCAACCATTTAACACGAGGTGGCTGAGTCACTGTGCTTTGAAATTTGACTAAGTGTAGCAAGAGGGAAGATTTGCATGCAAAGTAGGACTTTCTCGGGCATGTCACTTTTGCCTCTCCGACATCTGTCACCCTCGTGACCCATCGACATGAGATAAACGCTTCTGTCCGGTGAGTTATTCTTACTCTCTTCCCAGCACAGTCATATTTATAAAATTAAAATAATTAAAAAGAGTCCATACTTGTAATTGTTCACGGCTATCATAAACTGTTTTGATTAAAAGAAAATAAGAAAGCACCCCTCACACATAAAATAATTTTTAATTATTTTAAAAATAAAAAATAAAATATAACACTTTTTTAATATATAAACCCTTTTAAAAAAAAAAAAACTTAAAAATCTGTGTGATAACTCTTTTATAAAACTGTTATAAAAAATAATTTAAAAAAAAAAAGTCTAGTAGTGTTCATACTGCATGTCATTGACATGTGTAATGGGTAATCATTTTAGTAACATAAATTCATGTTCTTAATTATTTAAAAGCTTTTTAAATGAAGGTTTCAATTGAGAAGACATAGAAATAGATGATTTGTCGAATCTGAAGAAATAGGCTTACATGGATTACTTTTCATGAGTAGACAATTTCGTGCATATTAGAAAAACCCTTGCGATGGTCACACATGTCTA
This sequence comes from Vitis riparia, assembly GCF_004353265.1. Taxonomy (NCBI): domain Eukaryota; kingdom Viridiplantae; phylum Streptophyta; class Magnoliopsida; order Vitales; family Vitaceae; genus Vitis; species Vitis riparia. The sequence goes on along the minus strand of NC_048433.1, from coordinate 10,765,269 downwards.
AAAGCTCAAGCGTGAAAGGTGGTTGGCGGCAGGGGTAGCATGTGAGAGGGTTGAAAATTGGTATGGAGATGCCGATGGCCGTAACACTATTGGGAGTCCTCGTCAAAGCGAGGAAGGTGTGCGGTGGGAAAAGAATGTCGTCTTGCGAAGAAACCAGAGCAGAGAGAGGGTGGTGGCCGCCGCGGTTGACTGATGCCCAGCTCAGCAAACCAGTAAGAAAGGTCCTGGTTCCTGGAAAAGGTACCCATCCCCTCCCTTTAAAGTTGCTCTCATTAGTCATTACTCATTCTCTCCACGCGCATAATGCCTTGGGCTGTTGAAAAGCCAAAAAAATTGGTTCACACAAGGTGTTTCTCACACGCCTTCTCTCCACCACTCTATAAAAAATCTTTTATCTTATATTATTGTGACCTATTACTCTGACGAAAATTCACTTAATAGAAAATTTTGTTCATCAATTTTTCTTAAGAAAATATTAATCTATCGAATAGGCACTCAAAATCTAGATGATTTAGGTTACTGAATGATGACATACATAAATGAAATCGATATATTTAAATACAAATTAATAAAATTTAAAAATATACATAGGATATCATCTAATTGATAATATCTTTATAATGCCTTAAAACTCGAAAATGTTCGCATGATATCAAACCAATGAAATTTAAGTACAAATAATTAAAACTACAAAATACATGTGTAATATATATGGACATACCCGACAAATAAAACTAAAAAATATATATGTTTGTGTGTGTAATAATAATAATAATATCCTAGTTAGCTCTACATAGGGATGGTAATGGGGTGAGTCTTTTTGGGTACCCGTCCCGTCCTATCCCTAATAAGACGGGGTTTAATTTTAATAAAAGGGTTTAGGATGGGTTTGAGAATTTTTTTAAAACTCGGGGCAGGTTCGGGTATTGCCCCACCCCGCCCCGCCCCAATTATATATAAAATTATAATTATAATTTAATTTAATTTAATTTTTATTTTACTATTTTTAATATATAGATAATAAAAAAATATTTTTAATAAAATAAGTTATAAAAATATAATAATTTAATTATTTATAAAATATATTTATTTTAATATAATTAAAAATTTTAAAAGTAATTTTTTTTTAAAAAAAAAAGTTAAACAGGATGTACGAGAATTTATCATACCCGTCCCGCCCCACCCTGCACCGTTTAAATTTTTAAATGGAACGGGGATGAGAATTATTTCGAATAAATGGGGCGAGGTTGAGATGGGGCGACCCGTCCCAAACCTGCCCCGTTGCTATCCCTAGCTCTACATGGTCTTCGTGACCGGCCAAAAGGAAGAGGACATATAACAAAGAAGAAATTAGGAGATGTGCATGGTCAAGGAGGAGAAAAGTAGTATCAGAGCTCCTGTCAGATTGAATGCATTTTGTATCTTTAGTGAAATTGGTAGCTTCTTGGATGATGCACACTTCAAGTGCATCAATAAACAAAAGTGGTAACAATTGGCAACTTGATTAGGTATGTGGTTTATAAACAGGACAACCCAAATGGCACAAAAAGTCAATAGAATTAAAAAAAAAAAAAAATCAAATCAAATAAAATCGTTCAAAATTGGAAACTGTTTTCCTTAGGATAAAAATAGTTTTCTATTTTAAAAAATTGTTGTCCTTATTGTATAACATATTTAACACCAGTAAATAGAGAAGATTAGAACGACCCACTAAATTGAGAGAAGATTGGAACACAACCCAATGCCTAAAACAAGACAATATAGCCATCCAAGCAAACACCACAACAACCCAAGGCCCAAAAGTGACTTTATCAAATTTTATCCCATTCAACTTTTTCTTTTCTAATTTTTTTTTTTCTCTTAAGATGAAGGCAATTAAGTTTAATAAGATAGTGCAAAGAAGACTATTTAGCAAGGGACAAATGACTCTTCAACAACCAATATTCCTTTCAAAATAAGTAAGGTTGGAGGAAAAGAATCCCAAAGACTAATGATGCAATCTTTAAATTCCTCTTAAGAAAAGCATAATTGATGCCTGTGAACTTTATTTTTATATCATATTCGATGTCAGTATTGATATTAAAGGAATAAGAATCTCTGCAAATCTTCACCACCACATTATATAACAAACTGTTTATTTGAAATATGATCATAGAATAATCACATACAATAAGTAATGCATACTTTGAAGTATGAACACAAAATTTTCTTTCTGTTAGATGTGGATTCTTTTGACAGTGACTAATATCTAATCTACATTCCAAGTAGAAAATTGTGACTTCTCTAGTACCTAATAAATTGACATGTTCAATTTTTCTTAGTAGAACTTATTTTGAAAATGAAATTAGGAGTTAAAAGTTTTAGTATGACAAACTGATTTCTCATTTATTGTCGTATTTAAATTATTTATTAAAAATGTAAAAATGATAAATTCATTTTTGGGAAACTAAGAGTGTGTTTGATAAATCAACTTAATGACTTAACAGTAAGTAAATTAATTAAGTATGTTTGATAAAATAATTTAATATCATAACTTAAAATTAAAAATGATTTTAAATATTAAGTTAAAATAGTTAACTTATTTTTTTATAATAAATATTTTAATGTTATCTTATATATCTAAGGATATTTTAAGTATGAATATTTAATAAAAAAAACCTATTATTTAAAATTAATTAAAATAAATACTAATTAAAACTAATGATAATAAACATTAATTATAATTAATGAGAGTAAATATATCAATTTGGTAACTTAAAATAAATTTTACGTTAATTTTATCAAACAATCTTAATATATATTTAAAGTAAAAAATACGTTATAAATTTTAAGTTAATAATTTAATTTAAAATCAACTTAAGTCATTAAATAATAAATTTTACCAAACATCCACTAAATTTAATTCAAAGTTAGCATATCTTTTATCATTCTTTAAAGATATTTTAATCTCTTAATTATCTTTCTAAAATTTTAATCCATAGAAAATTAAAAGAAGCTAGGGCATACTTAAAATTTTGTAATGATTCATGGGTCACTAATAATAGAGGAAGAAACTTGTTACAAGGGGCCATGACAACTTGGACTTTTAAGAGGTTCATTGTATTGCACCTTAATCTTTAAAAAAAATAGTCAACTTTCTATTCCCACTTTTTTCTTAGGGCATTGAAATAGGTAACTTAAATATTAGTCTACAACTCCTAATAAAATATGTTAGTACAATAATATATCTCCTTTTAGACTTATGGGTGGAAAAAAATAACTTAGAATATGAGCATCCATGAAATGATAATTTCAAAGCCCTATGATGGCTTCTAAATTTCTATTGACATTTGAAGTTATTGAACTACATAAAAAATGCAAAAGTTGGAAAATATTTGGACTAATATTAATATTTTATGATGATTTCCAAGCAAAACTCAAATTTTTGTGTTCAAGCACTTGAATATTCACCTTTTTTTGGAATCTTTTCAAAATTGTAACTTGTGGGGCATTTTATGAATATATTAGTGTAAAGAAAATACAAAATTAAGAAAAGGTAGATTATAACAAAGCTAAGTTTAGATTTAATATTTATTATTAAGTATGGTAGTTAAAAAAATTTCCTTTAAATCATAAAAATGAAACTATATGAAATTAAAAAAGGAAATAAAAAAGAATCAAGAGAAGGTTAACCAAAATCAATCTTTGGGATTTTTATTATAAGGTTATGGGTACATTAAGTTAAGATTGCATTTCACATTTTTATTTAAGAATTTGAATTCATCTAAGTGACTAAATTGGTTTTACATTTTCATAATTTAGATAAAAAATATTTTTATGAAAAACCCTATTCTAATATGATCATATTTCTTCAAATATGTTTCCAAAATGTTACAAGAATTTATTTAGTTGAGTTTTCCCAAGGTTTTTGTGTCATAAACTTGCAAAACTTTCATAAAAACTCAAGTCATTGGAGAATTGATCAATGGTGGTTTTAAGGGCCATGTGTGCTCTAAGGTCCAAAAGCCACCAATTGAAACAAGACCTTAATGGAATGGTTCAACGATCTATTGTTGTCCTTCCTGCCACCTAATGATCAGTCCACCAGTTCAACTAAAAGGTCCACCAATCAAACCTAGTTGAACCCAATGGCTATGTTGGCCCTCTTAACTCCTATTTAAAGGTTCCATGCTTCAAGTATTGATGAGAGGAGAATTCCAAAGCTTTATTGAAATATTCATTTGAGTCTTGAGGGCACTTTGAGCCAAATTATTGCATATCATTTAGTGCACTTTTGATGCTAATATTATTGTATTCTTTAAGCCAAAATTGTAAATTAAAAATTTCATTCAATAAATTTACTCATTGTATCCTTGTGATCGAAGAATCTAACATGACGTTTATTTTTTTGGTTTATTTAATTTTTTCTATTAAACTAAAAATAACTTATTGATATAAATCAATATAACTAAAATAAACTTGTTATCAATAAGTTCAGTTTAATTATATTGGTTGATATCAATAAATTATTTTTAGTTAAATAAAAGAAGTTGAATATTTTAGTTTTTTCTATTCAGTCAAAAAATAAACACTACCTAAGGCGGTGTTTGTTTTTTTAGCTTTTTGCTGAAAACAATTTAGTTTTAGAATTTAGGTTGTTTATTTTTCTATTTTTTCATGACTTATTATAAACTTTTTACTAAATAGAAAAAACCAAAATATGTAGCTTTTTCTAAATAGAAAAAATAACATATTGGTTTTTTTTTACTTTTTAATACTTAATAGAAATAAAATACTACAAAAACAAATAACCTAATATTTAATACTATTAAGCATTAAGGTTCTATTTAGAATTAAGTAAAAAAACAAACACCACCTAAGTCTCCGAAAATACAAAAAATTCTTAGATGTAGGATGTCACATGAAAAGTTGTTCAAAAATGAAGTATCTCTTAAGAATTTTTGAAGGTTCCTTGTAACTAAGAATTCAAATGTAAAATTCAAAGACTAGAGTTGAAAGTCTAGATTAAGTAGAATCTTGAGTTTGCGTCAGACTAATATAAATAACTGTGTAATTTCTCTATCATTCTCGTTTTACATTTCAATTTTTTACTATTGCTCATAATTACGTATATTTGTCTCTTGTATTTATAAGAATTAATCATTATCTAATATGTCCCTTTATGCTCTCTGGGGATTAATATTATGTTGGAGTAATACAAGTCTAACAATATATTATAAGCTTATGTTTTTTTATTCATGGAGTTACCTAAAAGAGAGCTAAATAAATAATATTAGTAATATTTGTAGTAAAATTGACACCTAAATTAATACACCTACATTGATAAGAAATAAAAATTGTAAAGAAATTTAAAGATGCTTTGCTATTCCCACAAAAACATCACTTTCCCAAAACCAAATATAGAATTAAAATTAAGACAGTTAAGTGTAAATTAATGTTCTATTATTATTAAAATAAGAAAAAAATCATCTATTGTTTTAAGTTCAAGTCTTATTTTTAGATATTTTGCCCAAAATAGAAATTCAAAAAGTTTCGTCTTTATATGAAATATAGAGTGTAAATGATATTTTTTTCATTAATTTTCTGTTTAGATGTTAAGCAAAATTAAATTTATTTATATTTTAAATAAGATAAAAATGAAAATTTCTATATTATGTAGGCGGTTTTCTAAAAAAAAAGTAATATTTTTTTTTACTTCAAATACACCACTTAAAAATAAGTTAATGAACCTTAGTTTTTTTTTTTAATATTTTCTTAATGAGCAAACATAATTGGAAATCTTAAATTTTTATCCAATTATCAATTTTCTAATAATCACATAATTGATTTTTATTATTTTAATAAATTATGGTTTTTTGAAACATTTAGAAATATGTTAAATTGCCTTTTTTTTTCAAGTTATTAGTTTTCTAAATCATATAAAATAAAAAGAAATAAAATAATTAATTTTATAGATATTTTTTTTCCGTATAAAATAAATAGATTTAATACTTAACAATATTTATTACTTAATACAAATAATAACTTTGTGTTTGTTTGGATATTTCTTGTTAAAAAAACAATAGTACTAACTTGTATATAAAATATATGAATTTTTAGAGGTTTGCATTGAAAAAATAATTATTTAATTTAAAAAATAGAAGTATTAAAAAAAAATTTAAGTAATTTTTAAGGATGAAAATTTTTATATAAGATTTTTTACTTTTTAAAACCAAACTTAGGAAGTGAATCCAAACAAAGCCTTACCACTTAACTAAAATTTGGACATCAATTAAAAACAAACAAATAACTTAAAGATTTAATGAAATCCAATTCTATTCAAATTTAAATCAAATTTTAAATTTAAAAAATAAACATCACCTACATCTAATAATTGAACAAAGGTATAAAGAATGATATCATTCTCAAAATACAAAATATAAAAGACTTTATTTTAGGAATGTCGGTTTCTATTAGACGACACATTTTGATGATATAAAAATATAAATTTTATATTTACTTATTGGAAAGTACTAAGAAAAGAAAAAAAGGAAAAAAAAATGATCATATTTTGATTTCCAATAAAAAATGAGAAAGGAAATTAAATATAATTTAATTAGAAAATTATGTATTTTAGTTTTTATTTGTTTATTTTTTTCTTTTACATTTTCTTTTTATTTTCTTTTCCTCAAATTTTCTACAAACCAAAAATAGCTAAGAAGCAAGACCTATAATAAGATATATTACAAGTGGCCTAACCTAAGCCCAGTCTCATAGGAAAAGCCCATGATCCACCAAGATGGGAGTGTAGCCCCATTGGTCCCAAAGCATGTAACTTCAACTACCATCAAACCCAGAGGGAGAAATATAGAAAGTCACCAATTAAAATTCTGAGAGCCACATTCATTTGGGAAGATAGGATAAAACAAATATGCCACACAAATCTATTAATATATCATCCATTATTCTTTTCATTTATCCATTTCCACTTTCTCTTTTCTCTTTAAATCCACTCACTCATCACATATATTCTTCTTTGTTATACACACCATCCCACTTCAACTCTTTGGAACAACTCAGAGATGCAGCCCACTGCAGAGGCTAATCAGCGCATTGCAAGGCTCTCAGCTCACCTCCACCCTTCAGTTCGCCAGGTTTTCCATCTGGGTTTCTCTTTTCTTTTCAGTTAATGATGATTTTGTATGGAAATTTCCTGTATTCTTATCTTCCATTTGATGAATGAATCTGGGTATGTGGATTTTGACGTTTGATTTTTGTGCTGATTATGCTATGAAAGATGGAGGAGAGTTCGGTTTTGAGGCGGGCGAATTGCAGAGCGAAAGGTGGAGCTCCAGGATTCAAAGTAGCTATACTGGGTGCTGCAGGAGGCATTGGGCAGCCACTTGCAATGCTGATGAAGATGAATCCACTTGTGTCAGTTCTCCATCTCTATGATGTTGTCAATGCCCCTGGTGTCACTGCTGATATCAGTCATATGGACACTGGTGCTGTGGTATTCTTCTTTTCATCTTCACTAACAAATTTGTTGTCTGAGTTGGAAAGTGAACTGAATTTTTTTAGTCAAAATTGGGATTTGATGGTATCTTGCCATATGTTTGCTGACAAATTCTGGGAAAAATAAAAAAACTTGTGTTTTCTGTTTTCTGTTTGGTTTCTTAGAAATAAGAAGCTCAGCATAACCTAATAGTTCTAATCCCAGTTGAATGGAGTTCATTGTTCTAGTTTTTTAAGATTCATCTTTTCCTATATTTTCTTGGCAACCAAATGGGGGAATTTATCTTCTCTTCATGATTAGCCATGTTGCAACTAAAATTCCATCTTGGGGTTCCTAGGTGAGGGGCTTCTTAGGGCAACCACAGCTTGAGAGTGCTCTTACAGGCATGGACCTGGTCATTATTCCTGCTGGTGTTCCAAGAAAGCCAGGAATGACAAGGGATGATCTTTTCAACATCAATGCTGGCATTGTCAGGACTCTTTGTGAAGGGATTGCAAAGTGCTGCCCCAATGCGATTGTCAACTTGATCAGTAACCCAGTGAACTCCACAGTTCCTATTGCAGCTGAGGTTTTCAAGAAAGCCGGCACTTATGATCCAAAGCGACTCCTGGGAGTCACAATGCTTGATGTTGTGAGGGCCAACACCTTTGTGGTATGTAACAATATCAAGGATTCCATGGTTTTTGTTTCCATCAGTTTCATTAGACTTGAAGATACTGTTGACAGCAAAATATATGCTAGTTTGTGTAGTATCAAGTAAGGGCAGCTCTAACAGTAGTATTTTAAACTGGGTTTTTATTTGTTTTCCTTGCAGGCTGAGGTTTTGGGACTTGATCCTAGGGAAGTTGATGTCCCAGTTGTTGGAGGTCATTCTGGGGTGACAATTTTGCCTCTTCTATCACAGGTCTAACAGAGCATACTTACATTTCAACCTTTCTAACCCTGCCTTTGAGCAATCTAGTATATTATATATAGAAAAATGGCTTTCAAACAAGTGGCCAACTAGGTATCATTCTCTGCAGGTTAAGCCTCCTTGTTCCTTCACCCCAGAAGAAACTCAGTACCTGACAAATCGCATTCAGAATGGAGGAACAGAAGTTGTTGAGGTAATTTGCTTATTTCATTTTCTTGGATTGGTGACCCTTGTTCTATCCAAATATCTGATACTATTTAGGCTTATAGTCTTACTAATTATTGGATATTCCTTTTATAATATCTTGAATTTCCAGTGTACTACTATTTGCTGGGATGCTTGTTATCTATTTTCCGTCTATTAAGTGAACAATGTCTATTTGTTTCAACTTATTTGTTCATCACATCATATGGACTTTGTTGTTTACCACTTCTGGGCACCATACTGATGACTCAGTTTTGGTGGCTTCAAAATATTTGGGCTAAGATTGTCAATATCATTACCGCTGTTTGCAGGCAAAAGCTGGGGCTGGCTCTGCAACACTGTCCATGGTTAGCCTTATTAACTCAGATGTTTATTTCAATTTGTGATCTTCATTACAAATCCTAAAGCTTCTAATTCTGATTGGTACATGTACTTTTCAATTAAAAAAAAAAAAAAAAAAACCAAAATGCATAGGCATATGCAGCAGTTAAATTTGCAGATGCATGCCTTAGGGGCCTGAGAGGAGATGCTGGGGTTGTGGAATGCACTTTTGTAGCTTCTCAGGTTGTTTTATTTTTTTGTGCCATCCTCCACTTTATTTTCTGGGAAAACTTTCCTGAATTTGTAATGAAGTTGCAGTTTTTATAACAGGTGACAGAACTTCCATTCTTTGCAACCAAGGTGCGACTAGGCCGCAGTGGAGCAGAGGAGATCTACCAACTTGGACCTCTGAATGAGTATGAGAGGTAACAATGATATAATAACCATATTGAAATTGTCTCATTCTTTCATTGTGTAAGGCAAAAGTATGAAGTAGCAGATGCAGTTTGTTCACTTGATGACTGTTTTAACAGGGTTGGGTTGGAGAAAGCAAAGAAGGAGCTGGCCGGGAGCATTGCAAAGGGAATTTCCTTTATCAGGAAATGAATACTGTATGTGGTATCTCATTAACCTCTCCCATAGTTGGCTTTTGTATCAACTCCTTTTTTTTTTCAAAATTATCAGTCTCTTGTTGTATATGAAAATGGATGGAATCGAAACTTTCCAGCATGCAATGCCAGCTGATACCATATTTTGCATGAAATTGTTCACAGGACTCATTGTTAGGATAAGGAACAATCTGAATATCTAAGGCTCTAAGAGGGGTAGCATTATGAATTCTGAAACATTCTGAATCTTTAGTACCTCAGCAAATTACCATCCATCAAGATCAAACTCCAGAAAGCCATGTTTAAGATGTTCCAAGATCTATATTTGAGGGGAAAAACATCAAAACTGAGTTATCTCATGAACAAGTAAAGAAAGGAAACTACCTGTTCATCCATGCACTAAAACATCATACTCATGATGAGATGAGAAACGAGGATCCCATTCCAAAAGAAAGTTAATAGTCTCCAAGCAAAATTAGGCAGTTAAGCCTGCCTGCATTTACATAGACCACAAAATTTATATATCATTGAGTTGCATCCACTGAGAACAACTTTCAGAATTTGAGAAATAGGTTCATATCTCAGAATTTGAGAAATGGGTTCATGGTTTTAGGACACATCCTCAGTTATATTATGACTCATTGTCATTATATTATATATAGAGAAAAACACCCTTCTGAGAGGGTGTGGTATACATTCAAGAAAAAAAAAGAAAAGAATTTATCTTTACAATTTCCTTGGCTAATCTGAACAAAAGCAACCCATTCAACAAATCACAAGGTGAAAGGGTCAGAGGGAACATGAACGATAGGGATCTTGGACATGGTCGCATTGCCAGAGAGCACATTGGGCGCCACAGTATCCTCCCCAACAACAGGGTTAACTGGAACAATCCTCTCTGGTACAACTTTATTGCCCTCAACCTTAGCAAGCACCTCAAAGTGCATCGTAACTGCCTTGGGCTTTGTCCTCCACTCAGGCAAGCCCTCCAGATTGAACCCATCTCCTTCTTTCAACTTCTTCTCCACCCCAAAGCCAATCTTCACAAATGTCTGAGCTGAGATGTCTGCCTTCAGCAGCCTGAAGGAGCCTTCCTTGGATGCCTTTGGACCCAGCAAAGATGCGAGAAGAGCCTCAAAACCAAGCAAATTAGAGTTGGAGCCGTTGATGAAAGCTAGAGGCCACATTGTAGTGAACTGAACTGGAGTCAGAAGGGCAGTGGCTTCTTCTTGGAGATCAACTGCTGGGAGGGTTTCAATGGTACTGGCTTTTGAGGGTAGTGATAGTTCCACGAGGCCAGGTGCCAGGCGTTTAAGTTTGAGCCTGTTACTGGAAGATGATGATGCTGATGGGGAGGGAGATGTGAGGGAGGTTGGGCCAACAATGCGGAGAGAAAGGAGTGGCTCCCCTAGAGTACGAGCAGCATGGCGAAGACGTTCAGCCAGAGCTAGGATACCCGAGGCAAAACCATTATTGCTTCTGTTGAAAGGAAGTGGGAGATCAATTGGGTGGCGGAGGCTAACAGATCTAGCACCCTTGACAGTTACCACAGCACCGTCCGCTAATATTACTTTCTTTAGCTCACCGGCATCCACATCATGCTACAAAAACAGAGGAACAAACAAAATGAATAATCAATACAGCAATATTAGGTCAATCATGTAGTATTCTCATTTCCTTAAATGTTTGACTAAAATATTACAATGTTCAGAAATAATTCAATTGAAATTTGCCAATTCTAATGTTTGAACCTTTAAAATCCATAATGGAAGGAAATCGGGAAGATTTGAAGGGATTTGCATACAGATCTAAATCCCACACAGGTATGATACAATTAAGTTGAAATTCAAACAAAGACTTAAAATTTTTCCAAATTTGTCTGGATTCATTCAAGTTGAAACTCTTTGCAGTGTCAAACATTTCTCCCTTTCAGGCTTTGGGTTTTAAAAAGGGTGTCAATTTTTTGCTAATGGTTTTTATAATTTCATACAAAAATCATTGTCTGCAGTGTGATGAGATCCTAAACTTCACAATATCCCAATAAATGAATAATTTATTTCCAAATAATTATCCTAAACCTCACAATATCCCAACAAATGAATAATTTGGAGGAAAAGGAAAACAGCCAAATTGAAATTCGCAAATCCCAGTGTTCAAAACTTGACATGAAGATATTTGAATATATGTTCAAACTCTGGCAAGAGTTGATATATTTCAAATTAACACTAGAAATTTCAACTTCCTTACCATTCAGGTGAATTCATGCTCAAATTATGCACAAGTTTCTTTTCGTTTCAATTCTTTCTTTATTCCAAACAGAGTATTAATCTTCTCTTAATGATTTTTAGAGATAAAATTCAACATATCTTAGTCCATATTAAAAAAAACCTTACCGGCAGCGAAATCCGCATATCCTTGGCATCTTGAATCCAGAGCTCCATGGGTCCGGCCAACTGAAACGGGGCCAAAACCGGCAATCTTTTCTCCGATTTCCTCGGGACCAAGCCATTTTCGTTGTCCTGATCCACACGAAATATCGGCAAATCCACGTACTCCCAGCGGTTCACATCCTCAAGAAGCTTAATCGGAAGAACCTTGTTATCAATCTCAACATTGAACTCGTACGCCACCGAATGCCCCATCAACGCGTCTCTTAGATCGAACCCCGATACCTTCAAATCCTCCGACTGAAACCCTAGCCCCTTCACAATCGCGTCCTTCAAATCCTAAAAACATAAAGAAGAAAGCCAAAATCCAAATCAAATCCAACACAAAATTACAAATTTAGCTGTTTGGGTGAGAAAATTGAAGAAAAACATAAAATCGGAATTGCCGCTTACAGAAAAGGCTTTGGGGGAGGGGGGATTGAAATCTTGAGACGAAATCAAGGCCTTGGTTGAGGATGAAAAAACCATGAGAGAGAGCAGAAAGAAAATTAGGGTTTGGGGAGCCATATTGCAGATTGTAGTCGGGAGAAAGGAGGATGGATTGTAGAGAGAAACAAGAAAAAAAAAAGAGAGAGAGAATTAGGAAAACACAGGGAGGAAAGTTCTGGAATCTTGGACGTCGGGTTTCTTTGTTTGTTGAGGGGGGCGGTTGTTGCTGACGTGGAAGAATTTGGACCAATGGGAGTGGACAAAATGATATCAGAGATGAAGACGATTGGCTGGACAGCCTGGACTTCGTTGGCTCTTGGACGTTGGGTTTCTTTGTTTGTTGAGGGGGGCGGTTGTGGCTGACGTGGAAGGATTTGGACCAATGGGAGTGGACAAAATGATATCAGAGATGAAGACGATTGGCTGGGCTTCGTTGGCGAGAGGAATGCAGGTGACGTGGAATTATCACGCCGTTTTTTAGCGGTGGGTTGAGAACTGGTAAACGACGTCGTTTAAAGAGGAAAGGTCCCAAGGACAAAACAAAATAATTCATGGCGTCGCCCGGACTTGAACCGGAGACCTTCAGTGTGTTAGACTGACGTGATAACCAACTACACCACGACACCATTTTAGGCTTAATGTTTAGTACTATATAATTTCAAGCTTAAAATATTAATATTATAATATAATTATTAAATCATAAATTTAAAATTTAAATATATATTAATTCCTAAATCAAATCATTTTTTTTTTATCTTTTTATTAAATTAAATTAATTTAAAAATTTTGAAAAAAATTAACTTGATTCTCTTCAAATCTGTTCAATTTTTCTGGGTTGAAAGATATATAAAAGATGTTACATTCAATGATTTTTATTATTATTATTTAATTTAACATGTTTTTTTTTTTATTTCTAATTTCAGATAATTGGTTATTTATTTACTTATTTCTTATTTTTTTTATTGAACAAGAAAATCTAAAATATTTGATTTTTTCTAAATACTAAAAATATCCAATTGGTTTATTTTATTTCTTCGTATTTAAAAACAATCAACTTAATACTTAATACTATTAATTATCATTTAATTTTAAGTTCTATTTAAAATTAAGTTAAAAAAAAGGCCACCTTAAATTAAAAAAGTAATGATTTTAAGAATTATTTAAGAAAATTGAGGCATAAAAATTTCTCACCATCTCAAATTTTAAAATTTCTAAAAGTAATTTTTAAAGATAAAGTAAATTTATACTTTTTTTTTATATATAAAAAGTGCTATTTTTATATGGCAATTTTTATTTTTAAAAACAAAAATAAGTAGTATATCAAAATTGTCATTAGTTATAAATTAATAATTTATAAAAAAGAGTAGTGTAATTTTAATGAATTTTAGAATAATATGTTATAATATATTATTGTCAGGATGATTTATTCTTTATTATTATCAAACAATTGATCACTTTGGCTTGAATATTTATTCTTATATAAAATTTATAAAAATACTTATATACATATATTTCATTTTTTCCTCTTGATTTGTCCATGATATGACATGGTGATAAATGAAGGGTTATATAAAATTTCTCTAAACGAAATATTTTTCTCTTGCAAAAATTGCCACCATAATGAACTATGCATATTTCATTCATATAACAAGGAGGGAAATTTGGGAATTATAAAATAAGGATATTTGAAAGATTGTAACTAATTTTACATTTTTTTAAATTTAAAGTTATTAAAATATATCTCATTTATAGAAGGAAATTAATTACCATTCTTTAATATAATGGGTAAAATACACTTATTCTAATATTTTTTTTTTATAATTTTTTTTTAAAATGTGACATAATTTAGGGAGAATAATGCTTTAAAGCTATAATTGGAGTAAAAGATTCAAAACTTTATATATTAGTAGAAAGTTTATGATTAATAAAAAGACAAAAATATATATATTTTTTCTTTATTTTTATCATTTCTATTTTTCTTTATCATTATTTTTTTAATTAACTTTTTTTCCTTTAATATTATTATCATTATTAGTATTACTACTACTACTATTATCCTTCTACTTTTGTCGTGTTTTATACTTTGCTCCCTCACATTTAAAATCCAACGTTTTCTCCCTTCAAACTTGTTAAATAGCATACCTTGCCTCCAATTACAAACCCTATATAAAATTATAAAAGAGATTATTTATTTTACTTTGCTACTGTAGAAGCCATTTTCCATCTCAACATTGAGTTAAAAAATGTTGGAACATGTGTAAATAGAGAGTTGGATTAGAAAGAGATGAGTCAACTATTAGCCTAAGATATAGTGTTAATGAGTAATTTTAAACATCTAAGTGGAAGAATACAAAAAAAAATCTCAAAATTTAGAGTTTCACTTGAAAGAAAAATCAAAGTGGAAAAAAACTGAATGTTAAGGAGAAATCAATGTACATAATTGGTAGAGAAGTTGATGCTTTCAAAAAAATTCTATTTTTTGAATTCATTTTTCTTGGAACTGAAACTAATGTTTAAATAAAATCTTGAATTATATTTGAATGGGGAAAAATCATGAGATATTTAATTATTTGCTTTTGAGAATATTCTAATTATAAATGATAGAACTACTCTTGATTGTAATGTTGATGTTGTTGCTCATGATTGAATTAAACTCATGATTAAGATGTACTCTATTTTGTTAGAAACTAGCTTGTATGCAATACGAGTATGAGGAATATGGAGAGTGCTTGTAAGCATTTCTAATGTGCTTTGGGGTGTTTTGTGTTGGTTGATCTTGTATATTAAAAAATAATGAGAGTTGTAACTATTTTTTTATATAATCTAATTGTTGTATATAAGAATTTGGTTGAAGGTTCATGTTTGAAGATTATAAATTTGATTTTGATATATGAATTCAAGTTTTAGTTGTAAAAAAGTTTCTAAAGTTTAAAAGTCTTAGAAGTTTAAGAACGGATTTAAAGAGTTTCAAGTGTGGAAAATGGGTGAAAAGATAAAAAACTAAGAAAAAAAAAAAGATGATGTTTTGTGGTAAGGTACACTAGCCATTTCAAAGGTGTGTCAAAATGATGCTGTGGACCCCGCATTTCGGCTCATGCGTTTTCCACTCAATAGGGAGCTCGATTTTGATTTAAAAATGATTTTATTTATTAAAAAGAATTGACTTGGAGTTGCTACTTATTTTTGTTTTATTTTAAAAGGGTAAACAAAATAAGAAAGAAAACCCTAAGTGTGAATCCTTACTTTTTTTGGAAAAGGTGATCTGCGAAAAACCGGTTCGGGCTCGGGGGTCAGGTTACTTATCGAGAAGGTACAGTAAAGACCAAAACACCCTTCTAAGTCCTTAAAGTCGGGTCTCTACTAATAAAATGAAGCTGACGTGGCAATTGACGAGTAAATCAATGAATACCCTGAATGATTATGCACGCATAAGAATCGAGACATGCATCGACAACGATTAGAGGGAAAATGGGTACATACCTGGGCAACGAGCCACCATACGCTATCAATAGAGAGGGTTAGTGCACAATTTTAGGAATAATCACATGCATGTTGGAGAGTAGGACAAATCAATCATGTATGATAATCAAAGCAAACGATCAATCAATCAATCATAAAGTCACCCATGTTGGGCCCCCACCAAAGCCCGTTTATTTAGCATGACTTAATGTCATAGATCCCATTATTCTGGAATTATGAAAAATTCGTTCACGCTTACTTAAACCAAGAGGAGCAAAAGATCGTTTGAAAGCCAGAGCAAAATTAGAACTATTTGGGGGAAAAAAAATTAGATTTTTGAAATTTAATTGAAAAAATTGGAATCTCGAAGATCACTAGAAAATTGGAGTTTTAGAGTTTATTTGGAGATTAGACTTTTAGAGATTGAATGTGAAAATGAGAATTTTTTAAAATTGAATTTGAAAGAGGTTAGAATTTTGAAAACGATTGGAGGGTTCGGGATCTTAAAGAAAGATTAAGTTGCGAAAATTGGAACTTTGGGAATTGAATTTTGAAAGAAATCAGAATTGTAAGTTATTTGAAAAGTGGAAATTATGAAAGTCGATTTATGAAAATTGGAAATCTCGAAAATCATTTGAAGACGGACTTTTTAGAAATGAACAAGTAAAATGATAGTAAAAATAATGATGGTAACAAATGAGTAACTGAGTAAATACGGTAATCGGAACATTAGAAACTGAAAATTAAATTCGGAGGTAGGACACTTGGAATTTTAGATAGCTAAATTTAGAAATCGGAATTTTGAAGAATTAGACTTTAATGATTGAGATTTTTAAGAGAAATAAATAGGTAAATATGGAATAATGTTATTAATTAGTCAAAACGATATTTGGACGGATGAATAGTGAATAGTGAGATTTGTGAGATTAAAAATTGAATTGGAAAATCGGATTTTGACGAAAGTGATATTTGAATGGATGAAAGTGAATAGTGGGATTTTGAAAATTAAGTTTGAAAGTTGGACCTGTGAATAACTGAACTCTAATCATTGGAAATTTTATAAGAAAGAAATAAGTAAACGTGGAATTTATGATAATGATAACAAAGATAATATTTAAATGAATAAAAGTGCATGGTGAATTTTTTAGTCTAAAGGTTAAATTTGGAAATCCGGTTTTGAAGAGTTGAATTTTAGTGATTGAAATAAATAAATAAACAAATATGGAATAATGATACTTATTAACAAAAATAATGTTTAAACGAATAAAAAAAATAGTGGAATTTTTCTAATTGAAAATTTGAATTAGGGCGTTGGATTTTTAAAGGATTAGGCTTTGAATAAATAGGTAGGTATGAAATTATATTACTAATTAACGAGAATAATATTTAGGCGAATGAAGATGGGTAGTAGAATTTTTGGGATTGAAGTTTTAATTCAGAAATTGGATTTTTGAAAAATTGGATCTTATATAAATAAATAGATGTGGAACAAGAATCCTAATTAACAAAAATAAAATTTAGACGAATAATGGAATTTCTGGGATTGAAAGTTGAATTAAGACAGGAGGTTTTCGAAATATTGGACTTTGAATAGATATGAAATAATGATTCTAATGGATGAGGATAAAGTTTAGACGAATTGTAGAATTTTTAGGATTGAAAAATTAAATTAAGACATGAGATTTTTGAAGAACTAGGTTTTAAATAAATAGATGAACATGGGATAATAATCCTGATTGATGAAAATAAGATTTAAACGAATATTTGAAGAATTAAATTAAAGCATGAGATTTTCTTGATGGATTAGACTTTGAATAACTAATAAATATGGGATATAGATTCAATTTACGAAAATATGATTTAAACAAGTATTTTGAAGAATTAAATTAAAACATGGGATTTTTGAAGGATTAGACTAAATAGATGGATGAATATAGGATAATAATTCCAATTGATGAACATAAAATTTAAACGGATTATTGAAAGATTAAATTACTAAAATAAATATGGGATAATGATTCTAATGGATGAAAATAAGGTTTAAACGGATTATTGAAAAATTAGGTTAAGGCATGGGATTTTCGAAGGATTAGACTTTAAATAAGTAAATGAATATAGGATACTAATTCAAATTAAAGAAAATAACATTTAGCCAAATAGTAGAATTTTAGGATTGAAAATTAAATTATGACATTGGATCTTTTTAAAGGATTGGATTTTGGATAAATAAACTAATATAGGATGATAATACTAATTAACGAAAATAATCATTTAGAACGGAATAAAAAGAATAGTGAAATTTTTAGGGGTTTGAAAATTAAGTTAGGACATCAGATTTCTGAAGGGTTGGATTTTAAATTAGTAAATAAATATGGGATACTAACTCTAATGGATGATAATGAGATTTGAACTAATTATTGAAGAATTTAATTAAGACACATGATTTCTTTGAAAGCTTTAGACTTTAAATAGCTAGATAATATATGGTAATAATTCTTATTTGATGAAAATGAGATTTAAATAGATTATTGAAAGATTAGATTAGGATATGAGATTTTTCAAGGATTAGAATTTAACTTTGATGATTGAGATTTTTTTTTAAAGATGACAAATAGATACACGCAAAATAATAATTAATAATCATAATGTTTAAGCTAGTGAAATTGAATAATATAAATTTCGAGATAAAAATATAATTAACAATAATAATTCGTCTTTAAGTATGAGTTAACTAAATTGGTAGACATAAACTTAGATAACAAATAAATGGGGATGAACAAACTAAACAATTATGGATATTAGAGGTTTTTTTTAGAAAATTGTTTAGAATTTGGGGACAGCCTAATGGGCTAATTGGACGTGGACACGGGCCACCTTAATGAAGGTGGCAGGCCTAGGGAGCAATTGGGACTATCTATCAATGAAAATGGGTCTGGGCTCCAACTTAAGCCCAAAAACCAAAACCAATCACAAAATTGGGCCTAGTGCCTTATCTCAAGCCCAAAAACCAAAACTTCATCTTCTTCCCAACTCCTCTCCCCCGTCTGGCTTCAACACCTTCGCCACCTCCCCACGGTGGCAGCGGCGACGATGCTCGGGGTTGTGGATTCTCCAGGCTTGGTGGACGGCCCCTGGGCCTCGGTGGCGCGAGAACAGCTCCTAGAGGATCTCGCCCTTCCAGGCGAAGACGGCGGCGCTGTTGCGGGCAATGGCATCGGCGGCGTGGTCCCGGAGCAATAGTGCGACGCGTTGCATTGGGGAATAAGTGTCACAGAAAGCAATAGTTGGATGTTTCCTAGTGCAGCTTCCTTAATAGGTTGGTGATCTGTTCTTGGGTCGGTGAGGATGAGAAGACGGGGTTCACTAAGAGATGTTTGGAGTTGATTGGTGAATGTACTTGGTGTGTGCCTTCCCGCGATCGCATGAGCACCAGTGTACTGGGCAAACTTCAAAACTGCCCTTTGCCCATAGGGCCTAGCAGACTGGACAATGATGTCCTTGGGGTTCTCAATCGCAACAATCACCCTGGCTTCCAGATTAGGGACAACCGAAGCTTCCTCAAAGGGTGATACACAGTCCAACGAAGGGTGATACACGACCCAAAGAATTTTCACAATTAGACACACGTGAGCCCAAAAGCATGGGAGATGAAAATAGATAAAACAAAGCAAGAACTCAAGAAGTCATCAAGCAAGACCTCGTTTCATGAGCAACAAACAAAGTGCTAACTGGTGGGATGAGTAGTAAGCTATTGTGTATTTAATCAATCATCAAACTTAAAGATTTGGGAAGGTTAAGCTTTTTAAACAATGAAGTTTGGAGTCATTTTATAGAAGAGAAAAGCCAAATTAGCCGTTTGGGGGTTCGATCGGTTGACTAGCCGTTAGCATTTAATGCTTGGCAGGTGACCGTTGGCCTCAACCGAACCTCGATCAGGAAGAGAATCACCTCGACCAGGAAGAGAAGGCCACTGGGAGAGAGAAACTTTTTGGCCTCCCTCGACCGGACGAGTACAACCGGTCGACCGGTCCCTCAACCAGTTGAACCGGTTGAGCCATTTTTTTTTGCTCAACACCTAACATTTTTCAACTTAAAACCTTTTAACACAAGTTTGAAAAATATTTAACACAAGGTTTTAGTTGAAAACATAAAATCATCCAATTATAAAGATATTTAAAACAATATTACTCTTGGATGATTTTGGTGCATAAATAAAGAATGAAATGCATGAAAGTCCTAGTGCACCAACAACCTTACAAAGAGATCTTATGAAGCTTGGGTCTTGAAAAACTTTTCTCTTTGAGGTGGTCTTCTTCTTCATGATTTCTCCTTGGCTTGATTTGTCTTTGTAATTGCCACTTTGGAAATCGTCTTGCCTAATCACACTTGAAAATAATCATTAGTTTTAAACCTTATTTTGTTATCATCAAAATCAAGATTAACCAAACCTTGGTTTTACACTTTCTTTTCATGCAAACCTCCATCGACTCCCTGCTCAGATCATCATTTCATCTATTCTGTTCCAACCATCCCCTTCCCCAACTACTCCTCCAAATGAAGTGCCTAGTTTACCCGGTCTCAATGAGGGGTGGTAAAAAAAAAGTTGGTTTATAATGGGATCTACAATAACATATCAAATTACCAAAATAATTAGGACATGACATAAAAATATGGTTAAAGGGGGAGGTATAGACAATTAAGAATGTAAATGATATCACCTCAATAATGTGATGCTTGAGTTCAAGAGTGCTTGGCTATGATCAGGTGTGTTGAAATATTAATTTTTCTAGAAGTTTAAACTTACAAAATTTAGGTTTACAATCTATATCATATTCTTTAACAAAGTAAATACCCTTAAAGTCATTTAACTAATGCTAAGTAAACCCTTGACATCATATTAAGTAATTATGGGAGGAAGAAAATGATAGTATATGTCATAGTCAAAAGGACAAATTTATATTTTCTTAAGTAACAACATATCATTACTTGATTGAATTCTATGTCTTAGTTAGGAAAGTAAGAGTGAGATATGTACATGCCCCCAACTATTCTCCTTGTGATAAGACAGTTAAGAGTAATAAAATAAAATAAAAAATGTGCCAATCCCCAAACTAAGATGTGCTAAAACAAGGGTCCTTTAGAAGTTGGGTCCAACTATGATTTATAAAAATTACTTCAACTTTTCTTTCCTTTTTTTTTTTCAATAATGTAAGTGAAGGACAATTGTGGATAGGTTGGACCCCTTAAGGGGACTTCTATTAAAGTCTATAATTGAGTTGGTTCCAACTACAAACCTACAACCATACTGCAATCATCCACAGCATTTGCAGCACTGGCCTCTACCCAATTGGCAAGCTAGGCTTTTTGACTTCATTTTAAACCATTAAAAATCCTTTTTTCTTCCACTTCTACGTAAAATGATATTTTACTAAACTAATCTATTTCACTCAATTATGTTAGCTTTCTTCACTCTGTTTAACAAGCAATCATGTACTCTAAGAAAAATGAACCAAAAAAAAAAAAAAAAAAGGAAAGAAAGGAAGAAAAGAAAGAGACTTGTTGACTTGAGAGCATAACTTAAAAACCACTAATATTGGCTCTCTTAAGGCTGTTTTGATTTGGGAATGTTTGGGCATTTTTCAGAAAATGACATTTTCTTTGAGTTTTTAACTATATGTTTTCAAAAAGTGCTTAAGGCTGCCTAACTTGTCTCTTGATAACAAATTATCCTCCTAATTAAAATTAATTTTCAAATATTTATGCATTAGAATTCTACGTTATACCTTAAAAAATATCATAATATTTGTTATAAAATTAACCCGACTTATTACATATTAAGACATTATAGGCAATTTACATCTTGTAAGATTTTAGGCTATGTTTGATTCTTGAAAAAATTGAAGGAAAATGTGTGGGAAAGAAAATTATAGAAAGAAAAAGTGGATGGAAAAAAAATGAAGATAAAAATAGATTTAAAGTTAATGAATTATTTTTATATAGTATTTTAAGCTCATTTCATTTATTTTCACTCTTCCATATAAAGATTAAATAATTTAAAAATATATAAAATTTTAATTAATTTTAATTGTATTTTATTTATTTTTTATTTTTTATAAGAGAATCAAATATGAGAAAATCACTTTCTTTATTTATTTTTAGATTATGTTTGATTTTTAAATAAATTAAGGAAAAATATAAAGACAAGAAAATAAAGAAAAAAATAAAAAGAAAGAAAAAGCAAAAAAAAAAAATTAAAATTAATAAATTATTTTTATATACAATTCCAAACATATTTAATATATTTTAATTTTTTTTAATTTTTAAGTATATTTTATATTAAAATGAAATATAAGAAAGTAATCTTTCCTAACTTTCTTCTATTCATTTTTCTCCGAAACCAGACAGGACATAACCTCAATAAGTCACCGTCCAGCTGTGACATTTTTTGGGGATGCGCCCGAAACCTTGAATTTCCACAGATGGTTGGTTCCAAAAGTCTAGCTAACATCCATAAACAACGAAAATGAGTTGTTCATTTTGTCATCATAACAACGACCCACTCACATATTAATTCTATATACAATTTTATCTTAATATTTTATGCTTCATAGTCAAACAAGCTTCGATGCGTCTGTAACCCATTTCACATAAGCAACCCGTGAATGAGATATCACTCAGAATCATTATTTACATACTTATTTCTAGATGGACAACGACCCTAAATGTTGAAGAAGCAGCAGAAGGTCTGAGCTGAAGCCATTGTTGAAAGGTAAGTAAGAAACACATCTTATGTTCATATGTGTTCTTGGGAATTTTTCTTATGTTTAATTGTTTTCAACTGCTTGATTTCCAGGGTTTTTGGATAGATTTGTTTGATGGAGATCTCACCTCTGAGAGGATTATCTGAAGTGGTAAGAAGCAATATTCTGCAGTTTTGGAATGATTCTTGTTTGAAGTTTTCTGATAATTAATCATATGGGATGATGAACTTTGTAGGGAATGGAGGATCCGACTTTTATTCATCCATGGCAGACGAACTTTCTTGAGGAGCTCACTGTACTGCCAATGGAAGCTGCATTTGGAGAGCATCTGTATCAGGCTTTCAGTCATCACCAGTCCTTCAACCTCAAGCCTTCAATGGAGATCAATTCCCATGGTGGTTTGGATAGGCCTCTGAAACTACTCAAACCCAATAGCTGGAACCCCTCCAATACTAATGATATAAATATGCCACACCCACTTGTTCCTTCTTCTCCCAATGTTTTCTCCTTTGTCAATTCCAACTACACGAATCAAGTACCTGTTGTGAAGCCGAAGGAGGAGGCAGTGTCTTCCAAAAGCAGTGCTACTTTCCCTTCTGATGGTTTGGTCTCTCAAGGCTTGTTTGAGAACCAAAACTATGTGTTTAAATCCAGCCAAGGAGCTAAAAGAATCACCACCACCACTGCTAGGCATTCTCAGACTCAAGATCATATAATAGCAGAAAGGAAGCGTCGAGAGAAGCTCAGTCAGCGCTTCATAGCTTTATCAGCCATTGTTCCTGGCCTAAAGAAGGTAGCAAATTCTGTCCAATTGAATACCCTTCTCTGGTGTTTTGCTTTTGAGTCAAGAACCATATTCTTTATGTCAAACTATTGGCTTAATCTTCAATGGTGTCTAAATAATCTTGAAATATGAACAACTAGATGGACAAGGCTTCTGTTCTTGGCGATGCTATCAAGTACTTGAAACAACTGCAGGAGCGAGTTAAGACACTGGAGGAGCAGACAAGGAAGAAAACAACGGAATCCGTGGTCTTTGTGAAGAAATCCCAAGTCTTTCTTGATGGAGATAACTCTTCCTCTGACGAGAATTTCTCCGGCAGCCCCTTAGACGAGCCACTACCAGAAATTGAAGCGAGGTTCTCAGACAAAAGTGTCCTTATCCGAATCCACTGTGAGAAAAGGAAAGGAGTTGTGGAGAAACTAGTAGCTGAAGTTGAGGGCCTCCATCTCACAGTCATCAATAGCAGTGTCATGACATTTGGGAACTCAGCTCTGGATGTCACCATTATCGCTGAGGTACTGAATCTCTACTTCCTTCTATGATCTGAACTCTGAAACTTCAAATATATAAGGGAGTCCAGAAAAATTTACTATATGTTTGTGAACTTGTAAACCAGAAAGATTTTCTTGGAAGACCCATAAATTTTTTTGATGCAAACCCAATAACCCATGTCAAAATTTTGCAGATGGAAGAGGAATTCAGCATGACAGTGAAGGACCTTGTGAAGAAACTACATGCAGGGCTCAAATAGTTCATATGAAAAAAGAAGCTCATATCTCATACATTTTAGAGTCAGTCTAGGAATAATCCCTTTTTAGAGTCAGTCTGAAATCTCAAGTATTTCAATCTTTTCATTGAAACAAGGCCTGCAGTGCTCCACCATTTAAGACCACCATGCATATACCTTAAAAAGCTTGTTTGCTGTGAGGTTCATTAAATTTTTTTTTTCAGGAGGGTTTTTGAGGAGAATCTGTTTTTTGCATGGCTGGATTAATGATGGCCATGTTGAATCAATCACCCAACTGTTGAAAAGGATTATTAATGATCTCAGGGCTTGTATAGGCTTAGTTCTGTCTTTTTGTGGGAGGTTGATTTATATGTAGTTGTTCAACCAACCTTTTCTTGTGTCCCCTAATTTCCAAGTCTTTGCTGGAGTGGTTTTTTTTCTGAGGTGGATAGGCGACAATAAGGGCCTTTGTTTTTAGTGTGTTTTAGAGGCATCTTTTGAGGGTTTTCTCTTGAGCTGTGGCCTCTTTTTCCATTGTAATGTCACTTATGTTTGAATCACAATAATGGAATATTAAGAATAATTTTAAGGAAATAATAAATATGTTTTTATTTTTATTTTTATTTTTATTTTTATTTTATTTTTTTATCCCGTACGTGCTTCTTCTTATTACTTCCCCCTCTAATTCAATTTCATGGAATGTCATGTAATTTTTCCTCCGATGTGAAGCTGAGTTAAAAGTTTTAAATTATGTGAGCAAGATATTAGACTCTTTTTGTTTAAAAGAAGGATATTAGTATTCATTCAGATATAATTCTTCATTTTTATTTTTAAAATTAAAATTTTTACATAAAATTAGAATATCATGTACAAAAGTATAAAATGATAGTATCTCTTTAAAAATCACATTTAGAAAAATAAATTTATTTTGATATCATTACTTTTTCAATCTAAGAATGTGAATTCTTGTTTAATTAAAACAACAATTAAAAAATTGTAACCAAAACATATCCCAAATTAGTAATCTATTGGAGGTGTAAGAATGTTGGTCTTAAGCTTAAATAGGGATGGCAATGAGACGGGTTTTTTCAGCTACCTGCCTTGCCCAACCCTATTGAAATTTAAATAAACGGGTTTTGGATTTTTTTCAAAACTCGGGACGGGTTTGGATATTGTCTTATCCCTCCCCGCCCTACCTCGATTATATATAAAATTTAATTTCAAAAAATAAATTAATTTAATTTTTATTTTCCTATTTTTAATATAATAATAATAAGAAAATACTTTTAAAATAAGTTATAAAAAATATAATATTTTAATTATTTATAAAATATATTTATTTTAATGTAATTAGGATAATTTTTAAAGAATTAAAAATTTTCCAAAAAGAAAGTTAAATCGAGCATGGCAAGGTGGGTATGGGAATTTCTCATATCCGCCATGCCTCGCTCCATTAAATTTTATAATGAAATGAAGAAGAGAAATATTTTGAATAAACAGGATGAGGTTGGGATGAGGCCAATCTGTCCTAAACTCATTTCGTTGTCATCCATAACCCAAAAATGAATTACCCAAATAATGAAAGTCAAATATCATATAAGATTGGACCCATCCTCATCGAATTTTAATATCAATTTGTATTCAAATGAATGAGATAGTCAAAACTTGATTTAAAAATTGATATTACAACAAAAAGCTATGAGTTCAAATTATGAGAGCATCACAACTTAGAAGAAAACTCATCAATCAGCATCAACGAATTTCTTTTCCTAACTTCCTATTAATGTTTCAACAAACTACACTAGGGCGATTCAAATAAATAAATAAATAAAGTAGTTGTTGCGCTTGAAGGGATTATCCTATAAGTCCCACATGTGATTAATTTAAGACAACATGTTAAATTTGACATAACCTTAGTCCCCACCAAAGATTGTGATCTTTGTATGACTATTTAAAAACCTCTCACATAGTACAGATAAGACAATAGCCTAATTGAATCAATCTTATACTTAATTATAAGCCATTTAGATTCTTTCTCAAATACAAAAAGACAAAAACAAAATCAAATGAAGATCATAGAGTTGAAAAACATATATTTGTTTTCAGCAAGAAATGGAGAAATATATTCCATATCTAAATATGGTGACAATTGGCCTATTATTTTAATTTAAAATCAATTAAATGACTTCCTTCACCAACTCTTTGAGTATACTTGAACTACCTTGGGGATTAAAATAAAAGGTTAGTACTTGGACAATTTAGGGAATTTCCCTCAAATCTATGGTTGGGCTGCACTAATCCACCGAAATTGCAATCTTAGGTTTGCTTGAAAAGAAGGGTGTCTTAAAAGAAGGATATTTGAGTGGTTAGAGAGTGATAATTTGATATCATGTTCAAAAGCATCCACTTGCATTTGGTTTGGAAAATGTTTTTTATTTTCTGAAAGTTGTTTTTATTTTTTATTTTTATTTTTTGAAAATAGGTTTTATTAAAATCTTATTTATTTTTGAATTTTTATTTATATAATAGGTGTATGTAAACACTTTATATATATATATTCACTTTGTGGTCCTAAAAAATATTCATACAATTAAAGATGTAAAACTCTCAAAATGAATACCATGTTGTAAATGCTTAATAAATAATGGTGAGGTGAATGACCATCCAATGTATTATTAAGGGAATAAAAGCTTTCATTTACTCATCTTAAAAATGAGTATTAAATGAAAGCAATTTTGTAAGCCTATAAAAGACCGTTTGGAATGAAAAAGAATCCATCATGAGCAAGAAAGCTTTCCTTAAGCTGTTTATCTTGTTTTCTCATTCTATCCTCTTAATTGTCTTTTATAACTTATATTTTGTTAGTTTGTTTTTCGTTTTATAACACATTATTAACACAAGTTGCTCTAAAAGTAATTCTCGTATCTTAAACTTGAGGTTATTTATATAAAATAAATCTTACATATTTATATTACTATTGATTTTGTTCATTTAAATTATGTTATATATTGTCAAAAGCTAGGAGCAAATTATTTGGTTTTGATTATAATAAAAAGTTATACTAATGTTATCAATTTATTGTAACTGATTCTAATAATATTATTTTGTCACATCTCTAAAGTTCTTTGACAATGTCGAATCTCACAAAACTCGAATTTGTTGCGCTTGACATTTTAGGAAAGAACTATCTATCTTGAATCCTTGATGCTAAAATACATCTTGATGCAATGAATCTTGAAGCTACAGGATCATGCAAAAGCGTTGATTTTCTTTTGCCATTATCTCCATGAAGGTTTAAAAAATGAGTATCTTATAGTAAAAGAAAATTGTGATTTTCCCAAAAGCTCGATATGACTAGATGCACTTGAGATTACAATATTTTAAAACTATTAGCGAATACAACTTCACATTGTTCAAAATCAACTCTCAATTTAAGTTGTGTGGAGAATAAATCATAGAAGAAAACATGTTAAAAAAACTTTTACTACATTTCATGCCTCGAATGTGCTACTACAATAGTAGTATCGAGAGTGTAAATTTACAAAATACTTTGAATTAATATCATGTGTCTTTGTTGTTGAACAAAATAATGAGCTTTTGATGAGAAATCATCAATCTCTTCCATCTAGATCTGAACCATTCCCTAAAGTGAATGTAATATCGTCCCAAACTCATGGACTTGGATGAGAACCAAGATATGGACATAGTTGTGGTTGTGGAAGGAATTCCCAATATCACGGTTCTCATGGTAGTAATTCCTCAAATTCTCAGAAAAAGAAAGCCTCATTGCACCACCAAAAGCGGAGTAATACTAAGGCAAAATAAGAAAATAGAAAGTGTATACAAGATAAACCTCCTAAGAACTATGAGAACAATTGTTATAGATATGGTATGAAAAGGCATTGGATGTGTACTTGTTGTACACCCAAACATTTGGTTGACCTTTACTAAGCATCAATGAAAGTAAAAGGAAAAGAGATAGATATGAACTTTACCGATGGTGATGGGTTAGAGCAAACATAATATGACATTAATTTCTTTGGAGGTCCTATTGAAAAAACTAACCATTTAATAAATGATGAAAATAATAACATTGACTAATGTTACTTTATATCTTGTCATATCAATTAATATATCATTATGTCTTATATTAACATCTTGTTATTACATTTATTATATCATTGTTTACATTATGTCTTTTTTTTCTTTCTAAATATTAGTTATATCTAAAATCCATGTGTTATTAGGTCTAAAGATGAATGTGGATTATTTATGTCTCACAGACTATGCGACCATACACATAATTCTTCAAAATAAAATATACTTTCTCGAATTGACATTAATAAAAACTAATGTAAGTACCATATGGAAGGCTTCAAAAGAGCAAACATAATATTACCAAATAAAACTAATCTATAATTTTTATCAAGAAAAATAAATTCAATAAAAGTTTTAAGGTTAAACCACCCTACCACAAATCTAAAAGTCCAACCATTGAAAATGAAATTTGACATTGTACGAACGTTCCCCATATTGAGTAGAATGTTCCCCTAAAATTTCACATGAAACAAAGGTCGTTTAGCCATTAAAATGGTCGGTCGAAAGTGGATTACCGTAGCACCTTACACACAATCAATAGAACCTCCCTATTCTCCTCTTTGTAACTTTTCTTTCCTTTCCTTTCTTTTGTTTTCTCTTTCTTTTCTTTTTCTTTAAAAGCAACAACCAAAATGTGGTTGCACGTGCAACCACTTAAACCCATTTTTATTTTTATATTTATTTTTTGTTTTTGTCTTTCAATTCAATTCAATTCATTTTCATTTATTTATTTTTTAACTTCACTTCACTAAAATTATCAAACACCAACAAAAATATTTTAATTTTCTATAATTTATTATTATTGATTTTATATTATTTAATCTTTTTTTTTTTCGTTTTTCGATAAATTTCGATTTCTATAATCCTAATAAATTTCCTACTATAAAGTTGACATGACACAAAATTCAACTCACTTGGTTGACCAATAAAATCCTTTGAATTTCGCCAATTCAGAATTGATACGTGTTCACAAATTGGCTTTTTTTTTCTTTTACTTTTCAACCATCACCAAATAGGAGAATTTCCAAACTTGAAATTCCATCGTGTCCTAAAAATACTCCATTATTACAATTTATCTCCAAAATCACCACATACATAAGCATGATTTAGCCATAAAAAATCCATTATGCAGCCACTTTAGTCTTAAAATTTAACTTATCCATAACCATAAAGACAAGGAGATTGCTACCACATTTACCTCCACTAAGTCACCACATTCATCCTTGAATTTGCATCCATAAATGTCTCCATTACGATACCAAATTTCAACCATGCAGTTCAAGCATATGCAACCACATTCAACTTATTTATCCATTAAATTTCATTCATGCAAACCTCCATTATGTGACCATAATTCAACCACATTTCTACTAATGCTTCAACTATCAACACATGCATATGCAACCATAAAAATCTCATATTTTCATCATAATAATTCAGCGTCAAATCTCTCCACTAAGCGGATACAATTCATCTAAGAATTAATGCCCATTACAACATCAATAGTAACTCATCCACCAAAATTCAAAGATGACATATCCATAACAAGAAAAAAAAATCAATTCACTAACTGATGCACCATTTCCATAAACCGTCCACTAATTCAACCGTATCTATTGTGAATTCATGCTTCATCGACATGGTTGCTACTCTCCATTTGGATCCAAGCTTTAGGTGGCTCAAAGTAGATGCAATTTCTCCATTAAATCAAAGCATAATTGCAATTCAAAGTAAAAAAAATTTCTCCAAAGAATCAAAGCATCATCAAAACTCAATGGAAGTCTTCCTCAAAGCTCTTTATGTGTGCTATGGAGATGAAAGTTTTCCCCGGTGTCGCCTTGTAAAAATCCTCATCCTGAAACTTTCAGAATTCCTTAGGCCATTTGATCTAATTGTGTCATGCTTGGTACACTGCCTCTACCAACTAAAAATCTCTCTAAAGACTTCTAGAAAACCTCCACCAATGCATGACATGCTTGTTGTCCTGCCTTTTTTTCCAATTGAAAATTATCTCTTATGGAGCCTTTGAAAAACCCTTCATAGGTTTATGATTGCATGGTAGTAACTCATTCCCCTAGGCACATGATGACCTAACCATGTAGATGGTCTGATGTTGCCAAATGAATCCAAAAGTGCAATCTCAATGCATGGTGATGTGAGAAGTCTTATCTTTTCTCTAAGTATATGGTAGTGATGATTTCCACTAAGACGAGTGTATGTTGATCATCTCAAATTCATGTATGGTGTTGATCATAGATGCATGTGATAACCTAGCAGCACAAAGAAAATTCGTGCATTAATAACCACATGACAAATCCTACACTATTAAGAATTAAAAGTCATTTCATGCAAAAATAAAACTTATGTTAGTTCTTATGCAAAATAAAATCTAAATGCATTCAAGTGAAATTCAAAATTAAAAGTAAATTTCATGTAACCAAAATTAAAAACCAAAATTATACAATTTTAAAAAATATTAAATTCATGCAATCAAATATTAAAATATCCATATCATGTACACAAAAAGACAAAACATCTATTATTTGCAATCAACTATCAAAATAGTTCTCATACAATCAAGAATAAAAAATGAATCCAATATTTCTCTGATCTTAAAATCAAGCAATAGAAAAACTAAAAACAAACCTAAATGTGCTAAAAAAATAAGCAATCAAATAGAATCCTAAACCATAAAATATATATATATATATATATATATATATATATATATATATAGAATTCATCGAGCAATCATAATAAGGATCCATAAAATCCCCTCTAAAATGTCGCTAAAGGAAGTCCAAAAATAATGATCAAATAAGTGATAGTGGACCACCCATTGAGACCCAATAAAAAGCTTAGAAAATGATCCTAAGTATACAATGAGGTAACAGATGATGAATTAAGGCAAACTCCAAACCAAATATACGGAAAGGACAAAATGAAGGGTTTACAATATCATGGTGTCTCTATTGAGAATACCTATTGCTACCAACTTCTATTACCAATGATCCAATCTATTAGGAAAATATGATTAGCTTACAATCTTACCCATAGATAGGTTAAAGTCATTGTTAACTTTAGTACAAACTGAGTATTTTCTCAAGGTTGAGAGACAACACAATGAAGCAACTTGGTGAAATCTTGACAACTTGATAGTTTTATGTCATGACTCACCATAGGTACCGTCCTGTCCAATGTGTAACCATGCACACTAGTGCACTCACCATGGAAAACTCATCCTGATAGTTAAGACTAGTCATCCCACCAATTAAGATATAGTGCACTACATCCTCTAATGGGTTACCTAGGTTCACAAAACTAGTTGTGAACAAGTCATCTACTCTCAAGGAATTCGTGACTTGGATCTTCTTTGTAATTTCTAATGTACCCAAGTCTCATATAATGGAAAAGATGCAAGTCAAGATGTTCATAAGGTATAATACATGAAATAAGGATAGATAAAAGTGAATTAGAACTTTATTAATAAGTAATAAAATTTAAAAGTTTATTACATCATATCGTGTTTTTAAGGGTTCTATTTTAACAAAAGGAATACATTTACCTTGGTCAATGAATACTGACCTACATTCAATGGATAAACAATGGTGACATCAATATATGATTGGGCGACATTCCATACTTAGTATATTACCTTTTAAGCTAGTTGTTCTAAGAGTATCACAATAGCACCACTTGTGATTGCTACCATGGAGTTTTACAATCCATATATGGAGTGCTATCAAGGTATCACACTATGCCTGATCTCACTCCCTATGCATAGCGATTAGATGAGGTCTTATAGTATGATGTTATAGCCACTAAATTGTTATTGAGACCATTTGAGACAACCATTTTGAAATGAGGATTAAACTTAAATTATGTACAAATGTCTCATGTTTCATTTTATTTTATAGATCACTATCATGATGTAGATCATAGTTTCATATAGTTTAGAAACTCAACATATTGCCATCAATGTTTTACATGTTATTAGGGAAGATCGTTTCATTCACTCAACATAGAAGTTGTCTACACCTTCAAAGTCATCAATGAGACTATCATCATTTACCACTATACAACCCAAATAAGGACCAAGGGAGAGGTAGTGGGCAAGTTGATCAATGACATATACTTATGTCTCCTATATTAACTACCAGACTATCACTTAAGCCATATACCTCGTCGTCTCCATGTCCATCTGTGACTTTGATTCCAATCCCTTCACCCTTGTCTAAGAGTTCCATACTATCTATCTATTATGGTAGAGCCCTTGAAAACATGATATGATGTAACAAAATAAAATATCACTAATAAATTTATTTATTATGATTCTGGTTCCCTTTTCTATCTTTGTTTGCGCCAATTATTATCTAAGCATTCACACTCCTATCACTTGATTTGTTCATGACTTAAGTGTATTAAGAATTGCATAAAAGATCTAAGTCATCAATTTTTTTTAAGATGATAAGTAGTTCATAATCAATTCATGAATTTAGGCAATCAATCAAAGACTGTAGTGCACTATCTCCTAATTAAGGGATGACTTGTCCTAATCATTAGGTTAATTTTCCCATGGTAAATACATGTGTGTGTGTGTGTGTGTATAGTTACACATTGGATAAGACCTACGATGAATCATGACATTAACTATCGAGTAGTCATGATTCACCAAGTTACTATATTGCATGAATTCTCGACCTTGAGAGAATATTAAGTTAGTGTTGAGGTCATTAGTGATTTTGATTTATGGGTAAGACCTTAAGGTGATCATATATTTCATATGGATTAGGTCATTAATGATTAAGACATGTGCCAACAAGTATTTTCGATAAAAACACCATGATACTTCATTGGTTTAAGATAGTGTGTTCCCTTAGGTGATTCTAAAGACATGTGATCTAGAAAATTATGGTTGTAGTAATTCCTAAATTAGATTTAACTTATGCTCTTTGTGAGTTTTAGCATGTTTGATCACATAATAGAATAATCCAAAACTTAAGGATTGGAAAGACAATCTTAAGATGGTGATAACATCTACCTCATTAGATTATGAATATCAGTTCATGGGGAGTCTGCATCTAGTGGATAGCAAGTCATAGACTTGAGTTTATATCTCATTCTAATATCATAGGATACTAGAGTACAGTTGACTCTCTAAAATCCATGGAGAGTTTGCATGTAGTGGATAACAAATCACATACCTGAGTTTATATCTCATTCTAATATCATAGGATGGTAGAGTGCAGTTGAGTATCTAAAATGGGATGTTGAGTCAACTTTATAATTGGATTATGATGGTATGAATATTTTCCAATGAATCTTAATGATTCCCATTCGAACTTATATTCCTTAATGACACGTTTTTTTTAGGGATATTTGGGTTATTCATTCATATGTGTGCATAAAGGCTTTTTAGTAAAAATACAAGGTTGAATTATATCTTATGAATGATCTTTCTAAACTATGCTAATTAATTAATTAAAGTCCAATACAACTAATTAATTTATTAGAATCCAAGTGGACTAGATTAAGTGACCCAAGTCTAATGTGAGCTCAAGTCACTTAAGCTCATAAGGAAGCCTATTTGTCCCCCCTCCCCCCTCTCTCCCCTCTTTAGAGTTTAAGGCTTCATTCTATGTGCTTTTGTTATCATATTTCAGAGGAAAACCTTAGTCTCCACCTCTTTCAAGGGATTTCCATCCCCTCCAATGCCAGGATCTAGAAAATAAAAACAATTGGGAGGAAGATTGTTTGTTTTATAAAATCTACAATGTTTATGATTCTTTTTATTCGAATTAGATTTGGTTTAGGAATATTCAAATCCCATGTATGATCTCTTCTCTCTCTAGATCTAAAGTTTTTGATGTTATTATTTCCATTGTAGTTAGATTTTGAGAGCCTTAGGAAATATTTGCATGCACCTTAACGATCTAAGGATAGAAATTGAAATATCTAGGTATTCCCAATACTATCCTTCCTTAACCTCAATTATCGACATTGTTAAACCTACTTCCACCTAAGGTATCCATACCAGTCTATTCTCCTCCATATGAGACCTCCACATCATCTACATTTCCCTTACTTCAACCATCTACATCATTAGACCCACCCCTCCTTCTCCCTCATGCATCCATATTGGCCCCTTTACCCCACCCAAGATTGTCATATCATCTACCATCCCCAAGTTATGTTGCATCCACACTTGCCTTTTTATCCCCACTTGAGACTTCTATATGCTCTACCACTCCCTCCGTCAATCATTTGCACAATTGGACCCATCCCTCATCCTCCATGACCATGATGCATACATACCAACCCTTTCACCTCCACCTAATATTTCCATACCATTTGCCCTTCATCCACTTGAGCCATTTTATATCGTACCATGCCCCCCACCAGAGGCTTCTATACTAGCCCTTGCAGAGCCCATAAATACAACTCTAAAAAAAAATTACCTAATAATATAGTTAAGAGATGTTAGAAAATGTTAAATACAAACTTGAAAAAGAAAATATATCATATTTTTTGTTTTACATTATATAAAAAATAAAATAAAATTTTCTTTAAGTAACAAATATGAAAATGATAAATGTAAACTATACTCATTAACTGTGATTTTATCGTTATTTTAAGCATTAGTGTAAACCATAATTAGGAAAAAAAAAAAAAAAAGAAGACATGAATACTTGTGTGATTGGAAAGAATTAATTGGTAAATATTTTGGGTATGTAGATGGATGTAGTATTTTCTCACAAACTCTTCTTTTGTCACTTTCATCTTTGGTGAAGTTTCCTCCTTTGGCTCCATGGAAGCAAACGACAATCGTGAGCTGACATCCACCCTCCACGTGACCGTTGATTCCCACCAATTATGAACATATTAATTATTCACTGTAGATGAATTCTTTGTCAGTTTCAGTCACGACACTACCTACTACTGTTAATAAATTCTTGTCTCCTCCTTTTCTAGCCACGTCAAGGCTGATGGAGCATGTGTCCTTTCCCATCCTATCTTCCCAAACGGGACCGCTGAATAAATATCCAATCCCACGATGACACGTGCCCTCGTCCATCACAGTCCTGTCGATTGTTCTTTTTTCTCCCCTGGAAAGGGCGGACATTTTCTTGCCCACTTTCTTATCAGCCAAGCACACCTTCCTTCTCAAATCCTGCTACCATCACCAATGACGAAGCTGGAGCTCCGTGATCTCGGCACCACCGGCCTCAAGCTCAGTTGCGTCGGCTTCGGAGCCTCTCCTCTCGGCAACGTCTTCGGTCTTGTTTCTGAGGATGACGCCATCGCCTCTGTTCGCGAGGCCTTTCGGCTTGGCATCAACTTTTTCGACACCTCTCCGTGAGTAAATTTTTAGTCTCAAGCTCTGTTTGGTTTCCGGGAAATTTGGGAATGGGAATGAGGAAGGGAAAGGAGAAGGAGAAATATGATGTTTTTCTGAATTTTGGAGTTCTTAGTGTAGGGTGGGAAAATGTGTTTGGTTGCTGATGAATTGTAGGGAAGGGAGAGAATTAGAATGTTTTTATTTTAGTTTTTTTCCGTTGTTCGGGACTGGAGAATGCCTAAGTCTCCACTCACCCGAACTTAATGCAAATTGCTTGGATCAGTGGAGGTGAGCTTTTGACTTTCGAGACCAAGAAAATCAGAATTTTAGGACCTGTTTGGTAGCGCCACGAGAAATATTGTCCCTTTCCAAAAATAGAAAAAATAAAAATAAAAATCAAACCAAACCAAACCAAAACATTTTTGGTATGAAAGTAAATTCTCCTTACCTTAGTTTCTTAGGATCAATACGAGGATACCGTATTTGAGTATTCTGAGCGATCACCTGTTTTTCTTCTTAATTTTGTGTTTGTTTGCTAATTTTATTGCTTATGGGTTAAATCGGGGGAAAAAGATGGTTCTCTGATTTGTTCTGATGATTTCAACTTCTTAAGGTCTTGATCGTGTTCTTACACTTGTCATTAGGTATTATGGAGGAACATTGTCTGAGAAAGTCCTTGGGAAGTGCCTTAAAGCAGTAGGAATGCCAAGAAATGAGTACATTGTCTCAACAAAGTGTGGCCGGTATGCTGAGGGCTTTGATTTCAGTGCTGAGAGAGTAACTAGGAGCATTGATGAGAGTCTAGCAAGGTTGCAGCTTGATTATGTTGATATACTGCAATGCCATGATATCGAATTTGGGTCTCTTGATCAGGTGCTTAGTGGAATGTTCCTTATTTTTCTTTTGAATTTGTATCTATTTTTTTGTTTTGTTTTGTGTTGTTTTTTTTTTTTTTTTTTGGTAACATCAGAGTTTAACTACAGATTCTTTAGTTTTATTGTGGGAATCAACTTAGAGTTCCTCCTGTACAGATTATTCGGTTTCCAACAAAAACACATCATGTCAGCATGAACAAAAGCATCAGTAAAGGACCATGGTCCTTTTAGTAGGCTACATCTGTTGAAATTCAGATTGATTTGATGATTTTGGCATCTAATGTACATATATATGCATAGCATGGTAGAAAACACTTTAGCATGTTTTCAGAAAAGAGTTTTGAAATTGGGTGGCTGAAACAAATTATATATGAAGCTAACTTTTCCTGCAGTTACATGTTGAATTGAGTCGTGAGCCTAGTCCATTTGTATTTGTTGTTTCAAAACGAAGGCTGAAGCTTGGCTTGCTTTGATCTGTTTTTTAAACAGGTTGTGAATGAGACGATTCCTGCCCTTCAGAAACTCAAGGAAGCAGGGAAGATCCGATTCATTGGTATCACTGGACTTCCCCTGGAAATTTTTACTTATGTGCTTGATAGAGTGCCACCTGGCTCAGTCGATGTGATTCTGTCATATTGTCACTATAGTATCAATGATACAACACTGGAGGATTTATTGCCTTACTTGAAGAGCAAGGGAGTTGGTGTGATCAGTGCTTCTCCACTTGCGATGGGACTCCTTACAGAGAGGGGCCCTCCAGAATGGCACCCTGCTTCTCCTGAACTTAAGGTGTTCCTTTTTACCTCTTAAATAATCTCTGGCATTTTGTTTTCCTATGCTTCCTTACCATCAGCACATAATTCAAAGCATAGTATTTGCAAGATTGGTTTACTGCTTTATAAGTTTACATTGTCTTCTGTTAGTCTAGTTTGAACTTGACAAAGTGAAAGTTGCTTCCATAAATTGACAAAAGTTTTGCAAGGTGAAATGGTTAATATATATGTGCATGTGGTTCAATTATTTGAGTTCCCTCTCTGTAATAGAGAATGGACATGAGAAATGATTTTCAACATATTAATAATACATGTTGGTATTTGAGCAATCCCACATGGCTTTAATGAGGATCTGAACTAACTCATAGGTTCTGTAAAATTTTGTACTTGAGGATGGTGCTTATTTAGGTTCTCATATCTATGAGGATGTTGTTGATGATAGATATTGTTCAAGTTCAGCTAGGTCAGACATAGGTATGATCCTGATCCTGTTATGAGGTTTGCCTAATGCAGATCACTTACCAAGATATGGATGTTGGGTAAAGAGCATATCTGAACAAAAGATGCTTCCTGTGGTTGAGACACATTTTGCAAATTCTTAGGAACTTGATGTCCTACATGATTTACAAACTGCAAACATTGGAAGGGAATTGTCTCTATGATCAATTTCTTTAACTAAGATGCAGCTCATCATTATCAGCATAACACATCTAGTTTTAGATTTTCATAAAGATGCTCTAACTTTTTAGTTTTCTTTTGATTGGGATATGTAACAGTTTTTAATCTCTTTCATTTGTCCAATCTTATGCACAGTCTGGATGCCAAGCTGCTGCTGCTCATTGTAAAGAGAAGGGGAAGAATATTTCAAAGTTAGCCATGCAGTTCAGCTTGTCAAATAAAGATATTTCCTCTGTGCTGGTTGGCATGAACTCTATTAAACAGGTTTGGTTTCATCATTTGTCCTGATTGCCTCATTTATTGTGATAGGTAAATGCACAGAAAATTTTATATATAAAAAGAGAAAAGGGTGCCTAAAGGCCAACCCAAAGCATACAGGGAGTATACAAGAGGTGCCTAAAGGCAAGAACAAAAAAGAAGAGGGGATACAAAAAATTATTGCCTCATTTATAATATTAACACCATATAGTTTAGCTTCCTGAAATTTGTGTCTAGATAGTGAAGGATAGATATACATCATCCAAAACAGTATCCTTCCAAAATTTATTTGTATGATGCATTTGAAGTAGTAGTAATACTAGTAGTAGTAGTAGTAGTAGTAGTAGTAGTAGTAGTAGTAATAATAATAATAATAATAATTATAATAATCATAATAATCATAATAATAATAATAATAATAATAATAATAATAATAATAATAATAATAATTTGATACATGCCTTGCTCATATGATTTCATTTCTTTAATCCTTATACTAATGATAATAATAATAGTTGTCTATTCTTGTCCTGCTCTTATAGTAATAATAATAATAATAATAATAATAATAATAATAATAAAAATTATTCGACTGGCAAAAAAGAAGTTTTGTCTATTGTTTTATGCATTTAAAAGTTTCAAGATGATCTCTACAACAAAGAATTTCTTTTAAGAAGTGATTGTAAAAGTGGAAAAGAGATTTTAGAAAACGGATGTTAAAACTTAGTTTCAAACAAATTTTTACTACATGACAAGCCATTTTATTTGTTTTCAAATTTCAAATTGAATTTATAAAAAGATCTTCTAATTTTTTACCAGGCTTTCTTATAAGAGAATTTCTACTGCGAAAAAGATTTCCCCAAGACTTCTTTCAAAACCTCCTTCTCTTACAAAATTGTCACCAAAAGAAATAGGAATGACTCTCGACTCCTGTTCTAAACAAAGTCCAAGACCTCAAAACCCTCCTCTTCAATTAGGTGTGAAATTTTTTCTACCTATTTTCCAGACTTAAATTCATCATTAACTCCTTCCTCTCTAGTCAATTCTTCTTCCAAACTTTCCACACCAATCAATACTCTTGCTTCCTCTTATGCCTAAACACTTAAAACCTCAATCTCTTTAGAACAAAATGTAACAAAAGAATAGATTTTGATGATTCAGACTTCTCCTTTAGAAGTCTCTCTGATGAATAATGGATGATAACCCATTATGAATAAAATCCTTCCACAAGGATTCAATTTCTTTCCAAAGTCAAGACTAGAGAATTTTATGAATATGTTCTAGTTGATACAAAACTTGTTGAAATCAAGCACACACTTGATGAAAAAACAATTCCAGAATTATTTTTTCAAAATGCAAAATTTTAAAGATTTTGTCTCTAAAAGATTGGAATCAAAATCTTTTAACTCCAAATAGGTTTTCTTCACACTTTAAACCAGAATCCTATAATTATTATGATTATTTTGATGCGTCATGTGTGGTATAATACTTTTTGTTTTTGAAATAAGGACCATTCATGGTTTTTCATTTTCACAAAG
This sequence comes from Vitis riparia, assembly GCF_004353265.1. NCBI lineage: Eukaryota > Viridiplantae > Streptophyta > Magnoliopsida > Vitales > Vitaceae > Vitis > Vitis riparia. Next base: position 10,725,562 of record NC_048433.1, on the reverse strand, counting down.
AATTTCAAAAGATTTCTTTTCCAAATTGGTTTCAAGAATGGTGGCTTTATTTTGGAGCTAATTGTGACATTCTCCCTCCAGTGATCAAACAAGACTTTAAGTTTTTAAAATAAATATCAAGGCTCCTTCTTAGTAGTTAAGACTGATGTCATACATTTCACAATCCCATGTATAAGATATTGAGAATTTTCTTTTCACCAAAAAATAGCTCCACTCTTTCCTCCTCTTCTAGCAAGAAGGTTCAAAGTTAAAGGGTGGACTGGCTTTACCAGAATTAACCATGCATGTAGTAATGGAGTTCAAGGTTGGTTCACTTTGAAGAAAAGATTGTCCTAACCTCCTCAATCATAGACTAAAATCCCCAAAAATTGTCCTACTCATTTTATTTCACCTTCTTCCACCAATTCTTAATAAGAAGGAATACAAAAAATATCTTCAAAAGATTCTTTTGTAAATGGGAAGTGATTCAGACGAATCCATAGAAGAATTGATTTCTAGATTCACTCTCCAGAAAATGGAGATGACTGTTATGATATTTTGTCATAATTACAAAAGACAAGCAAGAGACATAAAGGGCTCAACATCATGATAGATGACTCAACGCTTTAAAAAAATGAAGCAGACAAAAAGAAGACTGATAACACCTCGCTCTTCATAAGAAATGACTCTTCACTAATTCACATCACATCTATAATAGAATGATTCTCCTCTATCTAAGACTTTTGATCCAAAAGACTTTTCAAAAGTCGGACTTGATGGATATCATAGCTCTTTTCGGACTTAAGAGCATCTTAAATTTGGACTACTTTGACCCCACATATTTAAGACTCTTTTAATTTTGGCTTAGCTCATCTATAAAAGGACTTTTGTTCAAACTTCAAAAAGAGAGTCAGAGTTAGAGTTAAAGTTAAAGTTAGAGAGAGAAAGAGAGAAAGAGAAATAGATCATTAGATAAAAATATTTGTGTTCTTTCTTTATAGTATCCCTTTTCCTTTCAAACTTTTTCAGACCCTATGCCCCTTTCTTCTTTCTTCTTCATAGACTTGTATCCTCTCAAACTTATACTCTCTCATCATTTTAGAGAGAAAGAGAGAGAGATTTAGATAAAAATATTTGTGTTCTTTCTTTGTAATATCCCTTTTCCTTTCAAACTTTTTCAAACCCTATGCCCCTTTCTTCTTCATGGACTTGTACCCGCTCAAACTTATATTCTCTCATCAAATGACTTTGTATTAAGACTTTGAAAGTGAATGAAAATCTAGACTTTTCAAAATTTTCACTATTTATTTGCTGTTTAATTGTTTATGTTACTATTCATTATTGTTTCTTGTTTACTACTGTTAAGATTGTTTACCTTTTATTTTATTGTTTGATCTTAAATTCTACCAGTCCTTCTATCTCTTCCCCATGACTTTGACCTATTCGGCTGGAAATGGTATTAGAGCCATGTTATCTAAGTTAGTGTCACGTTAGCCAAAATGATAGGTTCAGGTTGAGTTAAAATTGTTAGAAAGATTAAATTTAAAGAATAATGTTGGTTAGCCCATATTTGGTGAAAAAAAGGTGGTCCCACTAGGCTCTAAATCTAGTTGATCTAATGTTTTGATAAAACTTCAAAAAAAGTAAATAATTTATTAAAAAGGCTTTCGTGCAGTAATGGTACTAATAGTATGTCTAGATTAGATAAAAATCTTAATAAATTAGAAGAAGCATCGTCCTCCAAACTGAACAATCAGGTGTATTTTTCAATAGAAAAATGGAAAATTATTTAGAAAATTGGGTAATTCCTACTCAAGACATAAAGACTACGTATGAAAAAGGTTAATTTGAATTTATGACTGATTATTCAATCAAGACTGCAAAAAACACTCAAGAGTATAGGAGAACAACAACAGACTATTCAACTTTTAAATTCAAAAGACATTCAACCTTTAAATTCTAAATATAAATTACTTATTATAAGACTTGTTCAAGTGGCTGTTAAACCACTAACCAGACTAGGATTAAACAAAGCCATATGTATTTGTTTAAGAGACGCCAAACATAATAATATTAGAGACTCTATTTTATGATTGTTGAAATCGAACATGGCACATGGACCAGTTTACTTCAACTGTTATCCTAATTTAGAATTAAGCTGTATAGATATGATGAATCCATCTATAAAGCTTTGACTCTTAACATATAAACAAAAGGATATGACATGGACTCTAGATCAAAATATTTACTTATAAGATATATTACTTAGCCTTGAAAATATCTTTGAATCCTAGATGCTTGATATCATCTCCTAAAGGAGAGACTTTGATATTCCAAACAAATGATGAGCATGCATCAATTGTGGTCCCTAAGAGGTTACCTTGGGATTAGTTGATGAATTCATCAAAATGGGATTTTAAAAACTTGAAAATTCCTGAAAAGATTGGAAACACATAACTTGTCTATTATATTGAAGATAGAGAAGGATCAGTAACCACAGAATTCTCCCCTTCAATAAATAGAAGTCAAGACTAAACTAGACACACCCCCCTCCCCCCTCATCTACAGCTTCTTTTAGTTATACCCCTGCTAAACACAAGAATCAAGAACTTCAAGGAGTAAACCTCCAACCAAATATTCCAATACCTTTATACCGAGAAAATGAATCTATAAGACTTTTCCCAACCCAATCTTAGGTTCAAGATGACACATAAGAATCAAGACAACAATTTACAACAAATAAAGAATTCTCAATAGATAAAGATTATATTAGGTCTGAATTCTTATTAGAGAAAAATAAACTCAAATGACCATGGTTTTTCTCAACATTTACACAAAAAACTAAAGACTTGTTTAGAGAAAAATACTATGCTTACATGGAAAAGAACCAAGTAAACATTCCCATGTTTTCATGGTTTGAAATGTATGCATTTAATAATGAGATAGACTACCCCTTTGCAGAAAAGAATTAAATGTTCAAAATAGGACAACACAGATTTGGACAGCCACAAATAAACAAACCCTAGTATCAACACATCCTCCCTTAGAAGAAATAAAAATTCAAGTTCATAGTACAAAAATAATAGCTTTATATTAGGGGAATCTCCTTATTTTCAAGATCAATAATTCACAAACAGAAAATAAACAGAACACACACAAGATTTATAATGGTTCACTCTCAATGTGAGAACTACATCCACCTTACCGCTACAAAATTTCCTCAGGATCAGAAAGAAAAATACAAACAAGGTGACCTTAGGTCTAATACCACTCCTTTGTTTTTACACACCCTCACCCTAAAAAGGGTCATCCTAATAATCACTTATATAATGAGAAAATTAGGGCAAACTAATATATATGTAAAATACCTAAAATATCCTTCAAACAAAAATTAGGCTCCACACAACTTCACACTTCACCCTTTAAGACCATAAACAAAAAGGAAGACGAAAAACGATTTGCAAAACTAACTGATATTAAAGGATTCCACAACAAGGAAATTATACAAAACCAAATTCTTAAAACTATTTCCACTCAAATGGAAAGAATAGAAGATAAATTAGACAAAGATGAAGTTATACAAACTACTACTTAGATAACCCCAAAACATATACTAGATAGAAATCTAGAAAAGGATCGATCTTTAAACCCATAAAAATACTGGATTAACAAATAATAAAACTTAAAGAACCACCTTTAAATCCTCTAATTAATGAATTGATGAAAAAGACTACATCAGTTAGACATATCTAATCTCTCTATCTCAGGTACGAAGATTATAAATAGAATAGATGATTCTTCTAAAATGACAATAGAAGAATTAGAAAATATATTTAAAACAAATGAAAATTTTCAACATATTAAAATGCATAACTACCAACCAAAACCTAAAACAAGAAATTATTACCTTAAACCAACTCTCTTAGACATACAATATAAAGAAATAGGACAACAATATCAACCTAGGTATGACAGTGAAGCAATATATGAATGGATATGGACAGAATAAGTGAACATCAAAGTTTTAATATTATTCAAGAAATGATAATGGTTGCGGCAGCCTACAGAGCAAAGAAAAATTAAGATCATCAAATGACGCATCATTTAGTAGTTGGTTTTACCAGGCAACTAAAGGGCTAGTGGGATAATATACTAGCCTAAGACAAAAGAATTTACATATTAATTGTGATAAAACAAGGAGACCAGGCACAAGACACGATTAATACTTTAATTTATGCAATAATAAAACATTTCCTAGGAGAACCTTTAATGTTCAAGAAAGAACTTTTGAAATACTCTCTACTTTAAGATGCAAAAAGATGGAAGACTTTAGATGGTATAAAGACATCTTTCTTACTAAGGTATTCAATAGGATAAATGGTAATCAACCTTATCGGAGAGAGAGATTTATAGATGAACTCCCTAGAGTATTTGCAAGCAGTAAAAATAAAAATCAAAGAAAGATTTGATAGTGTAATACCTTATGAATCTCTAACATATGGAGAAATCATAAATTAATCAAGAAGCTTTATCTTTATGTTCTTTGTTAAAAATCAATGCTAGAATTCAAAGTGAACTCAAGATGAGTAAAAAGGCAAAGACACGAGGGAGAGACAGAAAAATTGACAGAATTTAAAACAAAATAGTAAAATAAAAAGTAAACAGTCTTAATAGTAGTAAGAAATAATAAATGGTAAAATGAATAGTGAAAATTAGCAATAAAAATAAACAGTGACATAAATGGTTAAACAGTACTTTAAACAATAAATGAACAATTAAAATTTTGAAAAGTCCCAATTTTCATTCACTTACAAAGTCTTGATATAGAGTTGCTTGATGAGAATACAATTTAGGATACAAGTCTATGAAGAAGAAAGGGATATAGGGTTGAAAAAGATATTAAGTCTAAAAGGAAAAAGGATATTACAAAGAAAGAACACAAATACTTTTATCTCTGGCTCTAACTCTCTCTCTTTCCTTTGAACTCCAACTTTGACTCTCTTCTTGAAGTTCAAACGAGAGTCCTTTTATAGATGAGTTGAGATTGAATTAAAAGAGTAACAAATACGCGGGATTGAAGTAGTTTGAATACCATGGAATTAAAATGCTCTTAAGCCCAAAAAGAGTTGTGATCTCCATGAAGTCTGACTTTTGAAAGTCTTTTGGATCATTCTACCGTAGATGTCATGTGAGTTGGTGGAGAGTCTTTTCTTATGAAAAATGATGTCTTGATGGAATCTTGAGAGATCTCTTTTTCTAAAGTGTTGAGTCATTTGTCATGATGTTAAGCCCTTTGTGTCTCTTGCTTGTCTTTTGTAATATGGCAAAATGCCATAACAATAATTTTCATTTTCTGAAGTTGAATCAAGAAATGAGTTCTTCTATGGATTCATTTGAATCACTTCCTATTTCTGACAGAATCTTTTGATGATATTTTTTGTATTCCTTCTTATTGAGAATTAGTGGAGTTCGAGAAGGTGAAATAAAATGAGCAAGAAAATTTCCAGGTTTCTGAGTTTATAAATAAGGAGGTTGGGACAATCTTTTCTTCAAAGTGAACCATTCTTGAACTCCGTTACTGCACATGGTCAATTCTAGTAAATCCAGTCCACTATTTAACTCTATACCTTCTTGCCAAATGAGGAAAAGGTAGAGCTATTTTTTTATGAAACAAAAAATCCCAATATTTTATCCATAGGATTGTGAACTGAGCCATGTATAACATCGTTCTTGGTTGCTAATGGAACTAAGCCATGTATGACATTGGTCTTGGTTGCTAAGGAGGAGCCTTGATATTTGTTCTAAAAAATTCAAAGGCTTGTTTGACCATTGGAGGGAGAATATCATGAGTAACTTCAAAATAAAGCCACCATTCTTGAAATCAATTTGGGAAAGAAGTCTTTTGAAATTCTTTGTGAAAATGAATGCACCATGAGTGGTCCTTATTTCGAAAATAAAAAGTATTATACAATGCATCCAAATAATCATAATAACTATAGGATTCTAGTTTAAAGTACAAAGAAAAGCTTTTTTGAGTCAAAAGATTTTGATTCCAGTCCTTCAAAGATAAAATTTTAAAATTTTGCATTTTGAAAAAACACTTCTAGAATCATTCTTTCATCTAACATGTGCTTGATTTCAATAGGTTTTGTATCAACTAGAACATATTCATAAAATTCTCATCTTGTCTAAAGACTTTGGAAATAAATTGAATCATTGTGGGAGGATTTTATTTAATGGGTTGTTGTCCATTATTCATCTGAGAGTCTTGTAAAGGGGAAGTCCGAACCATCAAAATGTGTTCTTTTGTTACACTTTGTTTTGAAGAGGATGGGTTTTGAGTGTTTAGGCATAAGAGGAAGCAAAAGCATTGATTGGTGTGGAAAGTCTAGAAGAAGAATTGATTGGAGGGGAAGGAGTTAATGATGAATTTAAGTATGGAAAATACATAGAAAAATTTTCAAACCTATTTGAAGAGGAGGGTTTTGAGGTCTTCATCTTTGTTCAGAATAGGAGTTGGCAGTCAATACTATTTCTTTTGGTGAAAAATTTGCAGGAAAAGGTGGTTTTGAAAGCAGTCTTGAGGAACTCATCGTTTTCCTGATAAAAATTCTCTTATAAGAAAGTCTAGTAAAAAATTAGAAGATGCTTTTATAAATTCAATTTCAAAATTGAAAACAGATAAAAATTCTCTTCTCTGATGATTCACTGCTGATCACTATTGGATTTTTTTACTGTGGGTTGTTAGCTCATGAAGATAATACTCAGAGAGATGAGACAATAGTGAGGGAAGAATATTACATCTATCTGAAGGATTTACATCATATCCATTCTATCTCTTTCAAAACAGTGCTGCTAGGTTTCCACATCATTTAGAATACAAAAAGAAAAAAGAAAAATCTTATTATCCTTTTGGATGCTATTTTCTCTTGTGGTGATTCTGTCCTCAAGTTTGTCATGAGGACCAAAGTCTTATTCGCACCAACACATAGAAGGTGTGATTTCCTTTTGTAGGGTACTGTGATGTCCTTGGCTGTAGTATAAGCCTCAAAGTGCAAAGGTATTAATGTAAGAGATCTTTTCATTTATTAAAAAATAAAATGAAGGAAAAAAACAATTGAAAAACTATCAATTTCCAAAAATGCATTTCACAGAATACAGGTTCAGAAATAAACTTGTGGTTGTTAACCTTATATTTGGTGTAAAGTGCATCCTTGATGGTGATTCTATGTTTGATAAACAATGTTTTGGTGCAAATCATTGTTGAGAATAACATATTATGTAAGCCAATAGCTCCTTCAGGGCCACATTTGGATTGGCTTTTGGGAAGCAAAATTCTCCTTTTTAGGCCCAACAAGAGGTTTTGAAATGCATTTAGTGATTTTGTTAAAAGAGTTTCTAGTTAAAAATAGATGTTAATAGGGAAGCAAGGAAAATGTTGCTGGTTTTATGTTTTTCTGTTGGTTAAGTTTGTCTTGCTGGTTTTTGTAATTCACCATGCTTTCCTACAATAGATTTTGCAATCAATATTCACATTTTGGTGTGTTCTTTCCTAGTCCAAGATATTTTCAATATAATCAAATCTGTCAGCCATGTTTTTTTGGAGTGATGATGATGATTGCTCATCAACATTCTATTAATTTACTTACAAGAATGTCAGGCGTGGATGATGATATTTTGTCTTTCTCTGGGTACAAGGGCTAGTGCCTCTCACCTCCCATTTTCACAAGAGTAGAACCCCAGACCCCTTCCCCTAGTGGAAAGCTAGTGGTTCCACTTTTATCTTATTCTCTTCTTAACATTCATATGTGATCTTGGTTGATGCAGCATAAAATTTTCTTATCTAGCAGTTTAACACTTGTGTATGCTCCTGGAATGGCTTGGGAGCAAGATGCCCTCCCTACAGAGTCTATTCTCGGGCATGATTTGACTGGGTTTGGAAATCTCTCCTTGTTACTGCCTAGGAAGTAGGATTGCCTATAATGGTTAAGGCAAACGTACTCTTTACAAAAGAACATTACTTGCCCATATGTAGGTCTAAGTTTGCTGCTTGCCTTATTATCGATTAAAAATCTGATACATAATCAAAGGACCAACTACCTGGTTGAATAATAGCATTACTATTTTACTTTTCATGTTCTTTCCCAGTTAATGGCAGACGCTAGAAAATCATCAAGGTGTATGTGCTCAAATCTATAGATGTATAGATATTATATCACACTTTCCTACTTCATGCTTCAATGCATGTTAATAACATTTAAGCCTTTTTTCAGGTTGAAGAGAATGTTGCAGCTGCTACAGAACTTGCAATTTTTGGGAAGGATGAGGAAACTCTGTCAGAGGTTGAAGCTATACTATACCCTGTGAAGAATCAGACATGGTCTAGTGGAATCCAGCAGAGCTGAAAGGGACTGCTTGCGGAATTGCTGCTCGACTTTCCTGGTCCATTCCACTATTTATCTGTGTAATAAGCATTGTTTGGTTTATGACAAGGTTTTAAAGTATGAAAATAAGGGGTTAGTATCTAAAATTCCAATTGTGACGTCAAACCGCCTACCCAAAGGCAATATTTGGAGAGTTGATTTGAGCCTGTTTCAGAATGATTCTGGCAAAAGCAGTAACACTCTTGGCCAGTAGCATCTTCATTATAAATGTAAGCGCTTTTATTGAGAATCAGGAAGTGATGGTCTGTTGGATATAAATTGTTATAAGTGCCAGTTCAAAAATAACTTTGTATTTCCTGTTTTCTGTTTTTGAAATAAAAAATAGTAATAAATTTTACATATCATACAAGAGCTCTAAAGGTTTACATTGAAAGGTATTAAAAAAGATTTACTACTTTGAATTTTAAAATTTTTTGAAGTGAGATTGCCCATGTCGAGGAATTCATTTTTCAAAAGATTTTAACCCTATTTAGTAATTTAAAAAAAAAAAATAGTTCTAAAAATTCATTTTTAATAGTTTTTATAAACTATTTTATAATAGTTTATAAAACAAATTCTGTTTGAAAACATAATATTTAACCTTTTTAATATTTTTTTTTAAATTTATGTCAACAACTTTATTTCTAAACATTCTATATGTTTATATAATTATTTTTTAAAATAGCTTTCAAAAAACAAATAAAAACAATTTAAAAAAATTCTCTAAAAACACCTAGTTTTCTGTTCTTGAGAATAGAACAAAATTTTTTGTAAAATGCGTTTATAGAAAATTTTTTGTTAAAGCTCGAGAACAAAAAATAAAAATAAGTCTATAATTGTCAAATATGCTTTTCAATTTTTTAGTCTTAAAAAATAGAAAATTATTCTTGAAAATAGAAAACTGTGATTGAAAACAGTTGCTAAATATGTCCTTTGAATTTCATGCTTTAAAGAGGAATCCAGATTTCAAATGAGCAAATTCAAACTTGAAATGGATCTTTCATAGTCTCAAAGAAAAGAATGTGGAACAAAGGTCCATGCATAATTGGTCGAATCATGTTTTTCTAAACAAATTAGATCTGTTTAACCAAACTCCCTTGTCTCTGAGGAAGCAAGCAAGGTGGCAACGATGGTTCGATCCTAATCCTTAGTAAGGGGTAAATAGAACAAACTACACTTTTATCACTAAACAATACCTGCTATTTAATACATTAGATAAATATACATGAGGATGGATGGATAATAATACTGCAGCAATTTATTCCCATTTGTGAGACAATTATAAGTATAAACTAAAATTTTAAGCAAGGTGACACTCAGATCATCATCTTAAACAATTGACATCCAAAGTCTGAAGCCAGCATAAAATTGTAAACCAATATAATATATCAACCCCTCTTTCCCTACTTATTTAGAAACAAAATATTAAATAGAAGATGAGGGTGTATAGTTCCTAGAACATATGCTAGAACTAGTAATTACAGGAACAAAGGTTTTTTCTTCCCTATATTATGGTATTCCATTGTACAAACACAGAAAATGGAGGTTGTGAAACTGTGATCATATGATGATCGAGGCTTTACCTGGTGATTATATATCAACAGCCAAAGGACCTCTGGTGTAACATGATGAACATCTGCTGCAGGAAGGTTGGGTCTTTGGTACCACAATGCAACTTATGTGAGTTTTAACGGAAACAAAACAGCAACTTTAGCTATCAAACTGCGTATCATGACAATAGGACTATGTGGCAACCTGCTGTAATGGAGGCCAAGCTATTTCCTCATCAGCAGTGTAGCCATAAATGAGAAAATCTGCACAGTTCTTTCGACACCCATGGTTGTATGGATTTCGGAACCGCCCATCTGGAGCATGAAGATACCCATAGCGGATGAAATTCGCCAACTCATTAGTGGTGATATTCCGAGCTATCTGCATTGCAACCATTGCTAACATTGGTTGTAAGCAAGATATTTGAAACAAGAATCAAGAAAATTAATTGACACCATCCATTTTTGTACTACATATACTTCTTACAAACACCTTTACAGCATGGTGGGTCTGAAAGTTAAAGGAACAAGAAACGTAAATGGACCAAGCATATTTTAATCCAAACAAAAGAGTATAATCTAGTTTCTGCAATGTACAATTCATAACCAACGCCAACCATATCATGCTGCTAGATGGTCTTTCACACTCAATAAACATTTCTACCATTATAAGGGAAAAAGAAACAAACAGATTCAATGGCTTTAAACTAAGATTTGTAAATGTGTATTTAACTACTCATGGTATCATCATGTCTAGCTAGACTACCTACCACCTGCCTCAAGAATCCTAAGAAGAAGCACTGAGGAGAATTAGACATTTAAGCATTAGGCAGGCAGAATTATAACAAATAGCCCAGAAAACATCTAGTTGAAGTTTAGGCTATGATGGTAAAACAAACCCATGTGATTATCTAGATTTATCTATCTTTAGATCCCAACCCAGAAAAGCAAATTAGTGTTAGCATGCTTTTTGAGAGGGAAAAATTAAACACAAAACAACCATAACACACAGAGGTTGAAAGTCGATCTGCAAGTAGGCTTTGAACTTATGATAAATGTAGTCAAGGTATCAGTCAAACCCAGTAGCTCACCTATTGCTTGCCTTGGGAACTAAGTTGATAACATGGTTTTGAAAGGCCCAAGGCATAATTATGGAGCAAGACATACTTAACAGTGCAAAAGTCACTTAAGGCTTAGGCACGAGGCATGATCCAAGTCATGTCTAAGCAATGGTTTTTTTTTTTTTTTTTTCCTCTTATTGGAAACAAAAACATTTTCATTAAAAAGAGTATACAAGAGAAGAATGAGAAATCCTCCCTAAATTAGAAAACTTGATCAAAACAAAGGAAAAGAAATACAATTCAATAGACTACAAAACGACTCGACATTGGCATTTTAATTAACCCTTTTGATCTACATATCAAGATCCAATCAAGTTGAACAATGTTGAGGAGAATGCCCTTAAAAGCTATAGTGATAGGGATCCAAAAAGATGAATAGAAGTAGACTAGATCTTATATTAATTCAGAAGCCCTTAAAAGCATTTCTTTCCCGCCATATCATTCAAATCAATGTAACACAAATGATTTTATCATAGATCTTTACCCTAAGTAGTGCTCCCCAAACCCTTAAAAAAAAAATGGTCAACAATCACTAACACTTCTATAAGGAACCCAATCCAAACTGGCTAGTCTGAATAGCTTATACCATAACTCCAAACTCATCGGACAATATAACATAAGGTCATCTATCAATTCTCAACTGCCCAAGCACAAAGTGCAACAATCCAAACTAAGAGCTTTGAAAGGTCTTCTCACCTGAAGCAAATCACTGTATTAACCTTCTTGTTGGCCATTAACTATACAAATACCTTGATCTTTGATGGGGCTTTTAATTTCCTTATGAAATTTATAGGAAAGAAGAAAATTGATGTTTATTGATTAGATAACGCAAAGAAGGAAGATTTAACCAAAAATAAGCATAAGGGTGATAATGACCAAGCTCTCACATTTGGGGTTTAACATGATTAAGAATGGGCATGAGTCTTTTGAGATCCTCTATCTTTGAATCAGTAAGGTTTTGTCAAAAGTTAAAGTTCTAAGTTATAGGCAAAAAAATTTCAAAGATAGAAGAAACATGAGAATTTTGAACTAATGCACTTTGATGACTTGAAAATTGAAAAACCAAAGGCTGATTACGCCACAAGTCTTCCCAGAGATGGATTTTTGTCCCATTTCCCACCAAAAACAAAGTATGACCAGAGAAATTCTAGGAGACCTAAGTAATAGCTTTCCAAGGGCAACAAGGTGACCATCTAAGTAAATGTTGCATCCCAACCTTTTGGATGTGTCCCAAGATGCTCAAGATAACCTTGCGCTAGAGAGTAGTACCCTCCTTGGGAAACCTCTAAAACCACTTCCTTAAAAGGGCTCTACTCTTGAAAGATATGCTCCCAAACCTCAATCCTCCTTCCTCCTTAGGCTTACACACTTAGAGATCCAATTATTAAGATGAGCTTTTTTAACCAAAGAAAATTCCTTTGTATTTTCTCAATCTTTGTTGCCATTGAGAATGGAATCTTGTACAATGAAAGGAAATAACTAGGGATGTGAGACAAACAAGACTGAATTAGAGTTACTCTTCCACTTAAAGACAAAAAAGTTTTTTTCCACCCATTTAGTCTCAAAATTCTATCTGTGATTGGGCCACAAAAGACTCTAGCCTTAGGACTCCCCCTTAGTGGAAGACTCAAATAGGTTAAAGACAAATCAAAAACTTTTTACATTCTAAACAACAAAGCCAATCTAGTAATTTAATCCCAACTCGTATTGATTCCTAACAATGTGCTCTTGTCTAGATTGATCTTAAGACCTAAAATGTGCCAAAAAATCAACAGGATGATATTAAGATAGTGTTGTATGCAAACTATAAATGAGGCACCCTAATTCTGCTTCTCTCCATTAGGAAACCTTCTACAATAGTTCAAAGAAAGGAGAAAGAAGATCTCCTCACCTTAAGCCCCTAGTTGCTTTAAACCATCCCTTGGCGTTTCCATTCAGTAAAACCGCAAAACTTGTTAAGGACAAACATCCCCTTACTTATGATCTCCACCTAGTTCTAAACCCTTTCTATCAAGTGCACAATCCAAAAAACTCTAATCCACATGGCCATAGGCCTTTTCAAAATCGACTTTGAAGACCACCCCTTCCTCCCTTAATCACCTTTTCTCATCCAACATTTCGTTGGCTATCAATATTGTGTCTAGGATTTGTCTCCCCTTTACAAAAGCACCCTGGAAAGCATAGATGGTTTTGTAAAGGACTCTTTGAATACAACCTAAAAGAACTTTAGTAATAATCTTAAACAAACTTGTGACCAAGCTAATAGGCCCCAAGTATGATATTTTGATGGTTTGACTCCTTTTTGGCCTTAGAGAAATAAAGGAGGCATTGGTGCTCTAGTTAATTACCACATTATTATGGAAATCCATAAACACTTTTAATAAATCCTCATTTACGATGTCTTAACATTCCAGAAACATTGCTATGGAGAAACCGCCCGACATCAGGCCATTTTTCTTGTCTAACTAAAAGACAACTTTATGAATGTCCTCTTCGGTAATAGTAAACAATCTAGTTCTTCTAGCCTCATGAATCTCTAAGGAGCCTAAAATATAGTTCCTTGAAAAATCCCACTATCTCTACCCACTTGTAATCTCTTCTGAAAAAGGAAACCAATCCGATTCTTCTAGACTTCATGAATCTCTAAGGATCCTAACATATAATTCTTTGAAAAATCCTTCTATCTCTATAGAGACATTCGCCATATTGTCTACAATGGCCCCTTTCTCATTCTCGAAGATTTAATGATTTTCTTCTTTTTCCTTTCATTAGCGGCCCTATGGAAAAGCTTAAAATAGCAATCCCCTTCTCTTATCCATATGACCCTAGCTTATCATTAAACTTAGATGGTTTAACCTGCCTATTGCTAGCTAAGATTTTATTTGATAAGGGATCCAACCACCTCAACACATTTAAAGCCCCTTTGAAAGCCTTCAATAGATCTGATGCTTCTAAGGGTATTGATCTTCAACCCTCCTTCCCGTAGAAGTTGTTGCCTTTTTTTGTTGTTTTCAACAAAAAGCATAGTTCCCCAACTAAATTAGTTAAGATTATTCTAAGAGAAGATTTCATTGGTACCAGACCATAAGTTGAAGGGGTAACACAATCTTTTTATTGCCATTGATGATTGAGAGAAGAAAAAGAGTTTCATCAATTTTTGTTGTGATTGGACCTTCTATTGTGATTGAGGCTTCTTCTTAAAAGGGAGGCCTACTGGGTTTGATTTAGCTCTTAGATTTTGCCCACCAAACCACTTAATCAATCTCCCATCTTTTACTTTTAACCCATATCTCATCTTGAGCTTCCTAGGCTTTGATGGGCTTATGACTTTTTGTTTAACATCTTGATCTCAGGTTAAGCCAAGAATTGGGCTTGACCTTCGTCACTGATTAGGCATCCTTTTAAGGAGCAAGGCATCATCTTTCTAAGTCAACCCAAAGAAGTATATAACCTTGACCTTTGTAAAACTAATGGCCCATTGGATTTGAAATTTGAATTGAAATCATAGTCAGATGGGATACAGTTGTTCACGACTAAAGCCTAGTTACCACCATCTACCTTGATATGTGGAGGCTTCTCCACCCTCTAATTCCTTTCTAGCCCTTGATGATGAACAAGCCTACTTGAGTTGTGACCTCTTCTGCTCCAAGTCAACTTACTAACTCCTTTGTCATCTTCTTATTTGCCAACTACTACTACTATAGTTGTAAAAACTCACGTCCCTTCTAAAGTTTCAAGAATCAATAGAATTGCAACATTCTCCTTCACCTTTACTTTTAGACAAACCCTAAAGAGATCAACAAGCTTTATTGTATGCCAATCGATCTCAATTACATTTCCCCATCTGTTAGTTGGATGCATCAAGTGCTTGGCAGTCTACATATGAAAAGGGACTCCTTTAGCTTCTATCCACCTCTTTCGGAATGAACCCAAAATGTTCATTTATTATTATTATTATTATTTTGATAGATAAAAGAACATCTATTAAAAGCACCAAAAAAAGGGGGCATACACTATGTAGACAGGAATTCTACACTAAGCATCCAAAAAACAAGTGTCATAGCCAAAACAACAAGAGACCTAACAAGCCAACCTAACCACTAAATAAGGAATCTAAGAACTCCACCATAGAGAAACTCTCCAATTGCAATGAAGCTTGGGATCGCTCCAAAAGGGATTTAATGAAAACCTCCTCCAATCTGAGCTCTAAAAGCTCTTCTTCATTGAAAATTCTTTAACTAAACTCTAACCAAATACACCAAAACAAGCACAAAGGGGCAAAACACCAAACAGTTATTCTTTTCTTATCCAATCCCTTAAATATCTATTCAAAGAGGAGACTTTTCACTGAAGCTGTAAATGGACAATTCAAGTTAAAGACTGCTAAGAGAAACACCCAAATCACTCTTGTCTTCTCACAATGAATCAATATATGATCAGTTGATTCTTCATTGTCTTTACAAAGTCTACATCTATCGACCATAGTCCAACTCCTCTTCATTAAATATCTATAGCTAAGATCTTTTTCCAAATAGCTTCCTTGGCAAAAAACCACATTCTCAAAGGTGTTCAAGACCCCAAATCTCTTAGGCTATGAAAACTTTAGTAGTCTCATCACATAAGAATTTATAGAACAACTTTACATTCAAACTTCCTCTCCTATCCTTGCTCCACAGTAAAGTGTCCTCTCCTTGCACTCTCACAGGGTAAATGAGAACCAAAAATTAGGTCACCTCCTCTAACTCCCAATCTTGGAAGGGTCTTCTAAAAGAAACCCTCCAATGGCCTCCACTCCCTTCTCCCTCTCATATGTCTGCAACTGTGATATTCTTAGAAGACACTATCCTGAAAAGCATAAGGAAAGCATCCTTTTGTCAATTCTCCCCTTCCCATCTCTCCCACTAGAATCTTGCACATCTACCATTTCTGATTTGGATAGCCAGCCTGTGTCTAAACTCTTCCATTTTTTATGTCTTTCCACATACTCATACCAAAGACACCTACACCCTATGGGTGCACCATCCCCCCTCCAACTCCCTAAATTTACCTTGGATAACCCTTCTCCACAAGCTCTCCCACTCCACAACAAACCTCCATAACCATTTGCCTAGTAAGGCTTGATTAAAAACCTCCAAACTTTTAAATCCCAATCCTCCAAACTTCTTGTCCTTGCAAACTTTTGACCAACTCAAAAGATGCATCTCTGTTCTTTCCCCAAAGTCTCCCCATAAGAGGTCTCTTTGTATTTTCTCTAGTTTAATCCTCACTTTTCTAGGAAGACCAAAAAGAGACATAAAACCTTCATATTTACCAAAGGAGACTATCTATACACTTGAATCTTTACCCCTTCATGGAGTCCCTTTTTACTCATTCCTTCTGGTCCAAATTTTGCTTCTTTTGTTCCTCTTGAAAACTTTAGACTGGTCCAAAGGTTTGTCCAATGACACAATGGATTTTATCACTTTCTCCCATCCACTACCATTTAAGCCTTATGGAATCATTACAAAGAATTATGTATTGTCATGAACTCCGAAGTACACAGGAATCAACCCTTGGTACTCAGTTTCACCTCTAATACATACACTCTTGATTTCCCTCTAAATTTGCAATTCAAACCCATAAACCTGAGCAATTTCATAGCCTTCTTCAAATGGTCTAAAAGCAATTCAATCTCTTCTTTCTCAAAGCCCACAATACATGAAGCTCCCCAGTTTCTTTCTATACTGGAAATCCATGGCCTGCCACACTAACCTTCAAACCTTACCTCAAATGTTCTCCAGTAACTAATATCTTCCATCTCAATGAAGAACTTTTTCAGGGGGTACATGTCAATTTTATAAAATATAATTCAAAATTCAATCCAAGCAACAAAAAAAATTCAAAACTTTAAGCATTTAAAGAACCATTCAACAAAAAGTTAATGCAATTAAATAAAATTTCAATATACAGTCAGAAATATCAGACATAAAAGTGTTGGGAAAAAGGGGAAAAAAGAAAAATAAATGAGGTGTGCCACTCCAATCGGCACATGCCTTAGTTGGTGAGGTGCTATAGCTAGGAAGTGGTTGCACCTTGAGCCTAGTTGCACTTAAAGCATGCAGTTAACAACTACAGTTGATAATGGTAGCAGTGGGCAGCTCATGAAACAATGGTGAGACAGACATTTTGGCAGCAGAGAAAGAGGCACCCAATCAATTCCATAGATTTAATACTTTAGGTTCTATAACACAATTGCCCTCAAAAACTTGAATATTTAGGACAATTACAATAACAAAAATCCATAAAAGAGTTTTACTTGTCCAGAACATTTGGCAGCCCAAAATGAACACAATTGTCGATCTAGAAGCACCTGCCTTATAGCATTTTCCCAGAATTCCACTTAAACAATTTCAACTATCTAATGCAACACAAAAAATAAAATAAAACACGCGCATGCGTGCACACACACACAAACAGAAACAAAAAAAAAAAGGTGAACCATAGTCATTTGAATATCTTAACTGTTTTACTATGCAGGTTTCATCAGGTGTCCCCCATTATTTAGTTATGCTTTTATATTTTCAAAAACCATTTTAAACAAAGAATTTAACATGCAGGATGATAAACATGTATGGCTATATATACCCTTTTGTTTTCAACATGTTATCCTCCTATCAGAAAACATGGAATAATTTTTTTCATATTTGATTATGGACTGAAATTATGGGATTTGAATAGAAAATCAAATCACATCTGTATATTTATAATAAGATAGGAAAGTTAGAGTTAAGTGGAGGAATTTGCTTTTATTTCCTTAGTTTATTTCCTTTTTTCCCTCATTGTACAGCTTGTATAAATAGGTTGTAATTTAATCAAATCAATGAGAATGAATTATTCCGAATTCTAATTCCAGCTTTCACCTTCATTCCTTGTGTGTCGTTTGCCATTTAAGCTTATTCTTCTAAATTAGATTATGCATTTCCTTGAAGGATATCTTTGCCACCTCGGTAAAATAAAGGCATACTCCCATTTTATTTAATGAAATTATTCCAAATTCAATTAAATAGTTTCTAATTTATTTAATGACATATATTATTGTTTCTGATTAAAAACATAAAGGCACTAAACAGTCTGAACCATCTCGCTATAAAATAAATGCATCCTCCAATTTTGGTATCTTATATGATTATTGAAACATGTAACAAATAAGGATTTCCTATTCCTATTCCTTCCTATAATAATTTTTGTGGAGTTTGGTAAACAGGTGCTTTGTTTGCAATGAAGAATGAATCAACTGATCACATCATTGTCCATTGCACATGGACTGCTGGTTTATGGATTGTGATGTTCTCTTTATTTGGCGATTCTTGAGTCCTTCCCCACTTCATTAAGGATTCCCTCCTTGATTGGTGTGGCTCGTTTACAAGAGCCAAACACAAATAAGTGTGGAAGCTGATCCCTCAATTATCTTTTGGATTACTTGGAAAGAGTGAAACAGGAGATCTTTTGAAAGAGTGGTGTGATCATGCTTGGAAACGAAGGATATGCTTCTTAAGACCTTGTTTTTGTGGACCTGTAGTAGTTTAGGGTCCTTTTTGTCCATGTGGGATGTTGTTGATAGTTTAGAGATTAGTGAGCTTGGTTGTGGTATTATTTTGTTTTCTAGTGCACTGCTTGTATACATTTCAGTAGACTTTTTTTTTTTTTATAGGTAATGTTGAAAGAGAGAGAGAGAAAACCTTAATTCTCATTCATATGATTAACTTCTTACAATAGAGAAATATATATACAGGGCTAAGTTGAACTAACTACCATATATGTGACCTATATTAAGAAAGGAAAGAAGGATTGTACACTATAAATACATTACATTCAACACTCCCCCTCAAGCTGGAGCATATATGTCATATGCACCAAGCTTGTTACAACTGTATTTAATCCTAGGACCTCTGAGAGATTTAGTGAAGATGTCTGCTAGTTGATCATTTGAATTAACAAAACTTGTAGCAACACACCCTGATGTGATCTTCTCTCTGATGAAGTGACAGTCAACTTCAATATGCTTGGTCCTTTCATGAAAGACTGGATTGGGTGCAATATAAAATGCGGCCTGATTGTCACAAACTAGGTTTATCTGTTCATCTTTTCCAAATCTCAATTCCTGAAGGAGTTGCCTCAACCATATGAGTTCACATGTTGCCAAAGCCATAGCTCGATACTCAGCTTCGGCGCTTGATTTGGCCACTACATCTTGTTTCTTACTCTTCCAAGATATTAAGTTACCTCCAATAAAAACACAATACCCTGAGGTGGAATGCCTATTTGAGGGTGAACCAGTCCAGTCTGTATCTGTGTAACCAACAATTGGGTATGGCCCCTGTCTTCATACAACATACCTTGGCCTGGTGTTCCTTTAATATATCGAAGAATGAGGATCACAACATCCCAATTATTGTCACATGGTGACTGTAGAAATTGACTAACCACACTCACAGGAAAAGAGATGTCTGGCCGAGTGATGGTGAGGTAGTTCAGTTTGCCTACAAGTCGTCGATATCTCCTAGGATCTCTCAGAGGCTCCCCCTGTCTTGGTACAAGTTTGACATTTGGATCCATAGGAGTGTCAACAGGTTTACATTCTAACATACCTATTTCTTCCAAGATGTCTAAGGCATACTTCCTTTGTGACATAACCACACCTGAACTGGATTGAGCTATTTCAAGTCCCAGAAAGTACTTGAGTTTGCCCCAGTCTTTGGTTTGAAAGTGGTTGAAAGGGTGTTGCTTTAGTCTTTGGATACCCTCCTGATCACTGCCTGTAATGAAATGTCATCCACATAAACTACCAAATAGATGCACTGGCTCGAAGAGTTATGATGATAGAAAACCGAATGATCTGCTTCACTCCGAAGCATTCCAAACTCTTGAACAACTGAACTAAAATGCCCAAACCATGCTCGAGGAGATTGTTTCAAGTCATATAGAGAGCGGCGTAACTTGCACACTAAACCAGACTCCCCTTGAGCAACAAAACCAGGTGGTTGCTCCATATACACTTCCTCGAGAAGTTCACCATGAAGGAAAGCATTCTTAATATCCAACTAATAAAGAGGCCAATGACACATAGCTGCCATGGAGAGAAATAAGCAAACAGAAGCAATCTTGGCAACAGGAGAGAAGGTGTCACCATAGTCACAACCATAAATCTGACTATAACCTTTAGCAACCAAGCAGGCCTTAAGGGGATCAACCTGACCATCAGGACCAACTTTAACAGTGTAGACCCAACGACATCCAACTGTAGATTTACCAGGAGGTAAAGAAACAAGATCTCATGTGCAATTGGAGTGCAAAGCAACCATTTCATCAACCATTGCCTGTCGCCACCTAGGATGAGAAAGTGTCTCACTAGTGCTCTTAGGAAGAGAAACAAAGGATCAAGTAGAGACAAAGGCAGAATAGGATGAAGATAATTGATGGTAGCTCAAAAAGTTATAAATAGGATGAGGATTACGAGTAGATCGATTACCTTTCCGAAGAGCAATAGGCAAATGGTCAATAGATGACAGGGCCAGGGTAGGAGAAATCGGTGGGATAGGAGGTGAGTCATCAGGTACCTCAGCTGAAGAGAGAGGAGGAGCAACAGTACGATGTCGACGATGATAAACCTGAAGAGGACAAAGAGCACATCTAAAAAGGGGGATATATAGGGAAGTGGCAATACTTCAGAAATGGGAAGAGATTCAAAGGATGAGAAGAATGGAGAGTCCTCAAAGAATGTGACATCAGTGGAGAGAAAATAACGATGAGTGTCAGGGTAATAACAACGAGAGTCTTTCTGAAGTCGAGAGTATCCCAAGAAGATGCATTTTGTATCCTTGGCGGAGAGCTTGTCCTGTCCAGGTGTGAGAGTATGAACAAAACAAGTACAACCAAAGACACGAGGAGGAAGGAAATAAAGAGGTTGGGTAGGAAAAAGGAGGGAATGAGGGATTTGGTCATGTAATATAGATGAGGGCATACGATTAATCAAGTAACAAGTTGTAAGAACAACATCCCCCCAAAAACGAAAAGGAGCATGACTATGGAGAAGGAGGGTACGAGTTGTCTCAACAAGATGTCGATTTTTACGTTCAACAACCCCATTTTGTTGAGGAGTATGAGCACAAGATGACTAATGGAGGATCCCATGTTGGGACATAAAAGAAGTAAAGGGCATAGTTTTAAAAGGCTCAAGGCGCACCAAGGCGCAAAGTAGTCCTGGAGCCTAAGGCGCAAGGCGCATCTAAGGCGCGGGCTTTAGTGAAGTGAGGCGCACCCTATTTCCCCTTTATTTTTCTCCTATTTCCCCCTATTTTTCTTCTTCTTCTTCACTTCTCCAGCATGGAAGAGGCTAGGGCAAAGAATGGCAGTGGTAGAAAGACCAGAAAAGGGGGTTGGATGGAAGGAACAGGCCAAAACGGCGTCGTTTTGGCCTGTTTTTTTTTTTAAAAGAACAGGGTCCAAAACGACGTCGTTTTGGTCCCTGTGCACTTAAATGAATAGGCTCCAAAACGACGTCGTTTTGGTCCCTGTGCACTTAAGTGAACAGGGTCCAAAACGGCCTCGTTTTGGGCCCAGAAAATAAAATAAAAAAATTAGGGCTGGCGCCGCTGGCCGCGTCTCTGCAACTCGACTGGAGGAGGAGGAAGAAGAAGAAGAAGAAGAAGAAGAAGAAGGAGAAGGAGAAGGAGGAGCGCGTACCTGGTTGGGCCGTCGGAGGCGACTCAGGCGACCGCCTCGCGCCTTGCTGGAGGCGAGCGCCTTGCGCGCTTAAGCGGCGCCTTCGTGAAGGGGCGTTGCCTCCCTTCAGGCGAGGCGCCGGAGGGTGGCGTCGCGCCGCCCCGAGCCTAGGCGCGCCTTAGGCGCGCCTTTCAGAACTATGGTAAAGGGTGTAAAAAAATATTCCGGAGCATTGTCACTGCGTAACACTCGAATAGAAACATTGAATCGTGTTTGGATTTCAGCATAAAATTTCTAGAAAATAGAGAATAACTCAGCTAGATTTTTCATCAAAAATAACCAAGTACATCTGGAATAATCATTAATGAAAGTGACAAAATACTGAAATCTTAAAGCAGACGCGGTCCCACACGGACCCCAAACATCAGTGTGGACAAGTTCAAAAGGAGACTTTGCCCAATTATTCAAACGCTTTGGGAACGAGACACGAGTATGTTTCCTAAGCTGACACGACTCACACGCAAGCGACGACAAAGTGGAAAAACGAGGAACCATCTTCTGGAACTTGGAGAGAGTAGGATGACCGAGACGACTGTGAACGAGAAGAGGAGCATCGGTGGAAATGCAAGCTGCAGGAGATGAAGGTGATGTGAGGTGATAGAGGCCTTAAGACTCACGCCCTATGTCAATCGTCTTCCCCGTACTCCGGTCCTGCAAGATCACAAAGTTATCAGAAAAAGTGATAGAACAGTTAAGAGTGCGAGTTATTTTGCTGATGGAAATAAGATTAAAAGGACACTCAGGGGCATAAAGGACAGAATGGAGAGGTAGGGAAGGGAGAGGATGAGCCAAACCAATACCTTTAGCCATAGTTTGGGAACCATTAACTAAAGTAACAGTAGGTAAGGCAGAGGTAGTAGTAATAGAGGAGAAAAGGTGTTTATTACCAGAGATATGATCAGATGCTTCGGAATCTAGAATCCATGGGCCAAGAGAAGGAGACTGAGTAAGGCAGATAGAGACATTACCAGTCTGGGCAACAGAAGCTAATGTGGCTGCCTGATATCGGAGATAGGCATCATAATCACTACCAGTAAGGGTGATGCTCTGAAATGTGGAGCTCGCAGCGGAATCAGGTCGAGATAGTAAAAGATCAGATGACTGAGCAATGTGGGCAGTGCGAGGAGGCCGTCCATGTAACTGATAGCAACGATCTCGAGTGTAACCAGGCTTATTACAATGGGTGCATTGAGGACGTTGTCCTTGACCCCGATTGCCACTACGTCCTCCTCGAGAGTTAGTCTGAGAGGCTAACACAGATGAATCTGAAGGACCATCAGTCGACAAGGTTTGAGTAGAGGAGAGGCGTAAGAGACGAGCGAACACATCATCCAATGATGGTACTGATGGACTAGCAAGATTCTGACCTCGAACAGACTCAAGATCTGGACGGAGGCCAATGAGGGTTAACACCATAAAGAACTTGTCAGTCTATATTTGTTGAGCTTTAGCACCATTAGTGAAGGGCATCAAAGTTAAGAACTCCTCCTTAAGAGACGCAATCCAGCCAATATAAGTAGACAGATCCATGTCCTGTTGTCTCACATGAACAATATCAGAAACCACCTTATAAAATCGTTGAATATCATTCGTGTATAATCCTTTAGCCTGAGTCCAAAATTTAAAGTAGGTTTTGTAGGCACGAAGATGATGTAAAATTTTGGGATCAACAGATTGCCATAATACGCTGCATAATTGTGCATCGATTTTCTTCCATTGCACTTTGTCAACATCAAGTATAGCATCCTCAGGTGTAACAAGATGATCCTCATAACCTTGTCCCATAAACCAGAGTTCCAAGGACGCTAACCAGGAGAGATAATTCTCACTACCAATCAATTTTTCCGATGTGATAGTAGGAGATCCAAAGATGACGGATGTAAAAATAGGATTTTTAGTCGCCATATCCACTTCACCTGAGATTGAATCACGTTTGGATCGAAGAGAGCCCTAAAGGGAGGTCGGATCACAGCTGTGGAAGAAGAACCTGGTATGTCAAGACCCAAACAAAGGAGAAAAGTGACTGGAGATGAAGAAGAGGCCTTCCCAAGGCACACACAGGTCTCGGCCAAGGAAGGGAGCTGTTGTCGAAGGCAAGAGAAGGTTGAAAGAAGACCCACGGAGGTTGAAATGCCAAAAAAAAATGGAGAAGCAGGGTTCGGAGAGGACTGATGGAGGCTTAGAAGTGCAAGACGGCGCCGAACGAGCCTGCTGGTGGAAGCTCGGCACCAGAAAGTGGGCCACGTGCCCTCACGCGCCGGCGTGTGGGATTCAAGCTGCCGGAGAAAAACGGCATGTGGGAGGCGCGTGGATCGGTTTTTGGCTACGGTGCTTTGAGAAAAGTTACAGATCTCCTCTTTGCGCTCCTGATGATGTGGTCGGTGTCGGAAAATATCACCAGAAAAAGTCGCCGGAAAAATGTTGACGGTGATGAGGGTTTTTTGACCACGATATGGCTGACCGGAAAGCTTTGGGAGATGGAAATGGTGACTGGAATGAAACACGGTCATTGGACGGATTCCTAGAATTAATTACATAGGTAAACCAGAAAGAATAAAGTTTTCTCCCTTAGCTCTGATACCATGTTGAAAGAGAGAGAGAGAGAGAAAACCTTAATTCTCATTCATATGATTAACTTATTACAATAGAGAAATATATATACAACGCTAGGTTGAACTAACTACCATATATGTGACATATATTAAGAAAGGAAAGAAGGATTGTACACTATAAATACATTATATTCAATAGGAAAACACATAAAATATATAAATTAGAAAAAGGAAGCCCGGAGAACAACCCAAGGCATACAAAAAGTATACAATAGGTGCCATAAGGCAAAAAAGAACAAAAAGGAGGGGATACAAAAAACCTCACCCACCCTCACCTAGAACCCAACCAATCAAAAAAGTCGATTAAAGGTAAAGGTCCAACATCTATATACAACTTTGTTCAAGACCAAAAACTACACACAAAATAATACTTCAACCTATGAACTGAAAACTCTTCATTGTCGAACGTTATCCTATTTTTTTCCTTTCACACCGCCCAATAAAGGCATAAAGGAGTCAGCTTCCATGCTTTTTTGCTCTTCCTAGCAACAAAGGACCCATACCATCCAAGGAGAGTCTCCCTTACCGAGCAAGGGAGAACCATAGTTACCCCAAAGAGAGCAAATAATAACTCCCACAAAACCCTAGTCTTCGACAAAGTTGAGTATACTTAGATTGCACTCCCTTTTGTTAGGCACTTTTGATACATCTCCATTTGCTTATCAAAAAAATAAAATAAAAAATCCATGCTTTACAGACAAGGATACAACAATCCAAGAGTTATAGTGCAATCCAAGCACTCTCCATAAACTAACATGCTTTCTATCTACTCCATAAATAATTACTAAAGATATATACTAACATGTAAATATTTTAGCAAGATGACTACTAAAAATATACTAATGTGGATGGGTGATGCAAGCAACACCTCCTCGCCTAGATAGGCTCAATTGCCTAAACACTGCCCAGCCTCCTAAAAGTCCTAGACTAGATTACTTCTATGGGCCAACACTTATTTCTTTCTTCATTCTTTCTACACCAAGTTCATTGACCATCATGAACTTATGATAGCAAAAAACAATACATGTATAGAATCATGAATCCAAAGCAATAGCCTGGTCAATGCAGAAGAAAGTTTTAATTTGACCTACAATCACCATAGATTACTTGTGGCTTCAACAGGTATCTGCATCTCCCAACCAGTTTCCTTGCATCAAATTTTAGCTATTATCTCATTGTGCACAAAGTGGCCATAATGTAGATATGGAAATCCAGCACCTCAAACCAATTAAGGGGGCAATTTAAATTACTATAAAAACATATAAACCAACTGGGTTCAAATAGATCCAACTAGGTTACTAGCATGCAATTGAGCTGTAACGACTTCATAGATAAGTGAGACAAAACCCTAATAACCCCAAACCCCCCATAAGCAAGCTATAGAAATCCAGCACCAAAGACCATTTTAGGGGCCAATTTAAGCACACTCCAAAGCTAATATGATCAAAATGGGTTGAAACAGATCCACCCATCCAGCAGTATGCTAATCAACTACAAAAGAGGAAAGGAATACAATTTGCTTTGGATCTTGCACAAATTTTGTCACAGGATTTTTTTATGACATTTTGATTTGACAAAAATGAAAAGAACAAAGCAAAATAAACACCAAGACAAACACCAAACACATAAGAAATTCAGTGCCAGAAAACTTCAAGCACAAATTTAGTCACAGGATTTTTTTTTATGACATTTTGATTTGACAAAAATGAAAAGAATAAAGCAGAATAAACACCAAGACAAACACCAAACACATAAGAAATTCAGTGCCAGAAAACTTCAAGCTTACACACAAAGCAGAAACTAATAATACTAAATTTAGTCACAGGATTTTTTTATGACATTTTGATTTGACAAAAATGAAAAGAATAAAGCAGGATAAACATCAAGACAAACACCAAGCACATAAGAAATTCAGTGCAGAAAATTTCAAGCTTAGATACAAAATGGTAATAATAATTGTTTGATCAATTACCTGGGATGCTTGTGCCGTTGTCAAAGTTACACTAGCCATCAAAAGAATTATGTCCATAACCAGAAAGGCAACAACACCTGAATGTTGAACCACCACATATTGAATCCAAGTTTCTTCTGTCCGCAATGTTGGCAATGCTGTCCAAATTCCTGTCATATTGGATAAGGCTGTTAACCACTCCAAAATGGAATGAATACCACATCACAAAGGGTATGTTTATAATGAAGGCGCCCTCATCTGTGTTGCTATGAGCTCTCTAAAAAATTTAACCATTTTAGACACACCTCATCAAAAGTTTGTCACATTAACTTTGTCCCACAGATAAAAAAAAAATAGGTCTACAAACATTAAAATGAAATCACACTCTGGTCAAAGTTGAGGAATTGTCAAACTTCGATAACTAGAGAGAACATTAAATTTTAACAACCTGCATATGAGAGCACAGACAACATTTTAAAATGCAATTTCGTCTATTTGAGGACATGGTGTGTGTCTAGGATTCAAGCAATTTCTTTCTGAATGAGGGAGAGCTCATCAACATTTCAGAGAGGGAGCCCACTTGAGGGTGTTTTCCTATCATAAAAATAAGTCACTGGAAGCTCAATTTGTCAGGGACCCACATACTTTGAACTGCAACAATAGCACCAATGAATGTGGACAAAGCTCCCAGGCAGATAAAAACAAAGAAGTCCCATTTGTTCTTCTGCAAGATAAATAATAATGACAATAATGAAACTGATGAGAAGGAAAGAGGAAGAAGACAAAGAACTGGTTAATCAGGGTCTCAGATCAAACTCAGATATAGAAGTACTCAACATAAATTATAAACATGTCAAATATGGAGCACACAAAATTAGTGCTCAGAAAATTAATAAAGAGACCAACAAATGGCACAGAAATATGGACAATGATGGAATGGCCTAGAGGCCAGGAAGTGGAATATATCTGCGTGGCAGCTCAGTATGGCAATGCTGCATGGGGATGGTGACATCAATTTTCTTGCTACATTCAAAGGCAGTGGTATGGATTTCTATACAACCAGATTACAATTTAGAATCCAGCAAAACAAGCTCTTGAATTAGAGACCAAAAGGCATGATAACCTCCATGAAGCAATAGATGCATATCATCTTGGTCGTTTCATGCAGACAAAACAAGGAACATTTGATTCACTTGACCAGATGATGTATTGAACATGTATCCATTGTTAAGATGATAAAAAAGGATCCATAACATGTCAACAACATATTCCGGTCTGAAACCAGAATCAGCAGGGGGTGCAACCTCACCATACCTCTTCAAAAATAATAATAATAAAAGAAAAAAAAAATCACATAGTCTCATAAAAAGTTCATAACACATTTCTACTAAGGAGTGCTGTATCCTCATCAACCCAGAAAACAAAGAAACAGAAGTCCAACTTTCTAACCTTCCCCACACAATTTGAAATCCAAGGGCAGTGGTGGTCAAATTGTTCCACACAGCGCTTACATGTAGGGCAGTGCTTTGAGCGAACAGGTCTAATTATCTGAAAAGAAACAAGATTGAGAATGCACACCAAATCTGTTTAGGACAGTATTTCAAGCATTAATGCATCTGTTGTTTTAAAAGAAAAAGTTCACTGAGAAAACCTTGCAAGTAGGGCAAAGTTGAGACCAATTTCCCGTCCATATGGAGGAATTGTTCAGATTGATATTCAACAGTGGATCCTGCAAAATGTCAAATCCAGTTGATGCAAGGAATATCAAACCAAGCATAGCTATGTGTCAGAAAACAGATTAATCCCATTAATCATATGATGGGAAGAAATGGGTCAAAATAAAATAAAATAAAATATTATAAAAATAAAAAATTAATGCAAATATGCATTTCTTTTTTTTTATAAGTATTAATGCAAGATAAAATATACAATTTTGAAGTATCTTTTCTAAAGCTAAATAAGGCATTTGGAAAACAAAGGTGCAATAAACTCAACAACAGAAACCTCTCACTAGCCTGAACTGAACATATAGAAAGTAAGGAGTTTCAGCTTTGCTGCTGAAGTTTAGAGCTATAAAGAAATCCTAACATTGCTCTCCACAATAACCATAAAAACACAAAAGGAAGTGACAATCCAAACTAGGATTCTACACGTACATCAGAAATTAGATTGCTCACCTTGAAGAAATCCCAAAGAAAATTTAAATGGTTAAACAGAAAAAAGAATTGAAGACTCCAAATTGGGGAACACAAGAATCCTAATAAGTGCGAAATGAATTGGAAAACTGTCCCCTACTTCTGCATATATCTTGCACATGAAGCTATCAATCAATTGATCCACTACAAGTATTTTGTCCCATACCATCTTATTACTTTCAGATAAATGAATGTCAACCTCTCTTGGGAAATAAAAGCCACCTCATGGGATAAGAAACCACAACACACTATGTATCATTTGTCAAAACAGGTAGAAACCATCTCCAATTCAACATTTGTAGTAGCTTCCAAATCATGCATTCTGAGGCATTTCATCTATAATCCACCACAGGTACAGTCTTTTCAAAAGCAATGGAGAACAAGAACAAAGCTTGGATAGCAACTTCAACAGTGTTTCTTCACACCAAACATGTAAAAAGAAAAAGAAAAAAACAAAAGAAAAAGACCCTGTGATGAAATGGCACTGCACTGCTCACTTTTATTTTATTAAAAATATTTATTTATTTATTTGTGAAGGTATTGATTTTTATTTTTGACTTAAAATCATCAAATATATTTTTTTTAGTGTGAAAATAAAATAAGAAAGAAACCTCAGAAAACAATGCTCATTTGAAAGTAGAAAAGCCGAAAAGAACTAGGCCTAAAAGAAAATCTAAACATGGTTCAATTCAGTTAGCCAATTTTGAGTTTTCTCAAAATACCATGAGGCCCAAAACAATACCATGCCCAAGAAAAATAAAAATCTATAAATAATAATTAAATCAAAAATAGAGTAATGCAAATTTTAATAATTTATGCCCAAGCTTCTTCCTCATCAATGGTTGTGATGGTGGTTTGTGGTGGTGTTGTCAACAGCAAAGGTGGTAGCAGGCAACTTGATGAAGCTGGAGAATGACCTTCAATGGAGGCTTTGTGGATCTTCAATAGTGTTAAAGAGGACTTCGATAAGTGGAGTTCAATGAGGTTTAGGGAAATATGAAAATAAAACGAGAGAATAGAGCAAGAAGACTGAAGACAGAGAATAAGAAAGGAGTATGGGTGGATTTTTTCTTTTTTGAGAAAAAAATATGTGGTGAGATGAGAGAGAATTGTGGAGTCTTTGGGATGGAGAGAGGGAGAAAAAGGGTGTTGTTGGGAGAGAAAAAGTGAGGTCAATGAATGTGAGTGAATTAGAGAGAAGAGAGAGAGAGTGGAAAAAGAAGTGTAGTGTGTGATTGTGCCTTTGAACATTTGTGAATGAATGTGGTGTAGAGAGAAAAGAGGCAAAAGAAAACTCTACTTTTTGTCATGTGTAGAAAGAAGAAAGTATCAGTTTAGAATCCGAGTGAAAAAATGTTCCATTATTCATAGTATACATCATTATATGGAAGAAATAATCTAAGAAAGGAAAAAACAGAAAATTCCTAATCAGTGCTAGAAATATCTATCAGCCTAATTATGAAGTTGACTAAATCAAAACTTCCTAAAACAATCTTAGATTGGTCAAAGACAGCTAATTAACTCCTGAAATCAAGGGTGCAATCAGTAGTTGATTTCCAATACTTTCCCTCATGCTAGTTAGAAAATATCCTTCATCCCCAACTTGTTGATAATTGAGTTGAACCTTGGATTGGGAAATCCTTTTGTGAAGACATCTACTAAATGCAACTTAGAAGAAATGAACGAAGTACAGAGCATTCCACTAGTAATTTTCTCTTTGATGAAGTGTTTGTCTATCTCAATATGTTCTGCTTTATCATGTTGCACTAGACTATGTGCAATGCTTATGGTTACCTAGTTACCACAATATAGCTTCATAAGACCCTTTGATTCTATCAGCAACTCTCTCAATAAGTTTTTTTATCCATATCAACTCACATATTCCAAGTGTCATGGCCCTATATTCAGCTTCTGCACTTGACCTAGCCACCAAAAGTTGCTTCTTACTTCTCCAACTTACTAAGTTCAGTGTTTTAAAAGGCTACGCAAATTAGCTTTGAGGCTATAGCATCTATAGAGGGCAATCGAGGCTTACGCCTCAATTGATTAAGGCTTATATCCATGAGGTTATAGCCTCAAGGTTATTGACGCTGAAGCTTCAAATGTTCAAAAGGTTTGAATGGGTTTAAGGTCTTTATCGGCTTTTTTTATACATTTGTTAAGAAGTTTAAGCCTCAATATTTATTGGTTGTAGTGAGGTTTGCTTTTACAGGGTTTTGACTAAGTTACCTCTAACAAAAGTACAATAGCCAAAGGTGGATCTTCTATCAATTATAGATCCACTCAATCAACATCCGTACATGCTTCCAAATTCATATGACCATTTTGAGAAAAGAGCAATCTTCTTCTAGGAGTAGCTTTTAGTTAGTGCAATATTCTTTTGACTACTTCCATGTGAGGTTCTAAAAGAAAGAGCATGAACTAACTAACCACACTTTTTTTTTTTTATAAGTAAACGCAGAATATATTAACAGGAGGCAAAAGAGCCGCAAAGCATACAGATACGAGGCGACTAAGGCCTCCCAACCAAAAAAGAACAAAACTCACCAACCCCTCAATGGAGACTAACCACTCCAAAAAGCCTATAAGGAAGAGCGGCTCCTCTCCAATATACAATTTAGCCCAGCCCCATAAATTACACACAAAAGAAGTTTTTAACTTCTGAATTGCTAACATCCCCCCCCAACAAAAAAAAGCTAGTCTATTCCTCTCCTTCCAAATCGTCCAAAAAATGTACAATGGGATGGACTTCCACAGTTTTTTCCTCTTTTTTTTTCCCACAAAAGAGCCCTTCCAGCTAAATAAAACCTCCTTTACAGATTCTGGAAAGGCCCACTAAGCACCAAACAAACCAAGAATGATATCCCACAACACTCTGACAACTGTACAATGAATTAAAATATGATTTATCGTTTCCTCTTCGCAACCACACAAGGAACAACAATTAGGAAACTGTCACCCTCTTCTCTGAAGCCTATCAAGAGTGAGCACCTTCCCCCAAGCGGCTTCCCACACGAAGAAAGCAATTTTGGTTGGAACTCTATCCACCCAGATATTGTTTTTTGGGAAAATGGAGACAATGGGGCTTGCCAACAAGCTGTACGCTTTCTTGACTCTAAACAGCCCGTCTCTTCCTTCCTTCCAAAACACTGAGTCTTCCTCCAACGTAACCCTATGCTCCCTCAACACATCCAACAAGTTGCCTAGCATATCCAACTCCCAATCATTAAAGTCCCTTAGAAACCTTAAATTCCACCCACCTTGGCCAAAATTCTGGTCCCACATCTCTTCCACCGTGGCATTCCTATGGGCAATCATGGCAAAGAGATTCGGGAAACTTTGGGACAGCACATAACTCCTGCACCAAGGATCTATCCAAAATCTGATTTTGTTGCCTTTTCCCACCTTGAACGCCATATTTTCCCAACACCAATCAGATTCGTTCAAAATCTCCTTCCAAACCCCTACTCCAAACACCCCATTTGCCTCCCTTGTCCTCCATCCAAAGTCCTCTTGCCCATACTTTGCCTCAAGCACCTTCTTCCAAAGTTCCTCCTTAGCACAAGCAAACCTCCAAATCCATTTGTCTAGCAAGGCTTTATTCAAACGAGCAAGCTTCCTTAATCTCAGCCCTCCCTTTTCTTTATCCACACACACCACCTCCCAAATGACTAACTGGGCTTTTTTTTTTTCCAAATTGCCCCTCCCCACAAAAAGTCTCTTTGCAACTTTTCTAACCTCCTTGCCACTGATTTTGGCATGCGGAACAAAGACATTTGTTACAAGGGCATGCTGGTCATCGTGCTCTTGATAAGAGTGATTCTCCCACCTTTGGAAATATATTGGCGTTTCCAAAGGGCAAGTCTCCTCCTCACCTTCTCTTCCACCCCATCCCACACGGAAGTGGCCTTATTAGACGCCCCTAAAGGTAGCCCCAAGTAGACGGCAAGCAGCTGTCCCACCCTACACCCTAGTTCAACAGCCATCTCGTTCACCTCTTCCACCTCCCCTACCGAAATAACCTCACTTTTGTCCAAATTAATCTTTAACCCTGAAGCCGCTTCAAACCAAAAAAGTATCCAGCTCAAATGCGTTAAGTACTCTTTCTTTGCCTCACAAAAAACTACTGTGTCATCCGCAAAAAGTAAATGAGATATATTGACAGTCTGCCCTCTACCTCGCCAAATGCTACACCCAGAGATAAAACCCCCTTCAACAGCCCTCGTGATTAGCACACTTAGCACTTCCATTCCCATGACGAACAAGTAGGGGGAAAGAGGGTCCCCTTGACGCAACCCCTTAGAACTTGAGAAAAAGTCAGCTGGCATACCGTTCACCAAAACTGAGAATTTAGCAGTAAGTATACAGCTCCACATCCATCCCAGCCACTTTGGCCCAAACCCCATTTTTTGCAGAACTTTCAACAAAAATTGTCAATTAATGCTGTCGTACGCCTTCTCAATGTCCAATTTACAAATTAGGTCTTTCTCTCCCCTTTTTTGCCATGAATTTATTACCTCATTTGCGATTAAGGAAGCGTTAAGAATCTCTCCCCATAATAAACGCATTCTGATCGAATGACACCACCTTTCCTATCACTTTTTTAAGCCTGTTGGCCAGTACTTTAGCCAACAATTTATACAACCCCCCCCGGGCACTAATGGGTCTATAGTCACCTAGGTCCTCAGCCCCCCCTTTCTTCGATAACAATACCAGAAACGTATTATTTAGGCTCTTAATGAAGGAGTTCTGCTCATAGAACTCCTTGAACATGTCCAAAACTTCCTCCTTAACGAACTCCCAACAGTTTTGCCAAAAAACCACCGTGAACCCGTCCGGTCCTGGGGCTTTGTCCCCATTCATCTCCACTAAGGCTGCATGGATCTTGGACTCAGAAAATGGGAGCTCCAGGACTTCCACTTCTGACTGACTGATCTGCTTCAGCTGCAAACCCCCTATGTCCGCCTTCCAGCCCGAACTATCAAAGAGCAACTGTTGATAGGCGTTCGCAATCCCTTCCCTCACTTCTTGTTCCTCTAATAACCGCACCCCATTTATCTTTATTCTATCCAGGGAATTAACTCTTCGATGGTCGTTTGCCATGCGATGGAAGTACCCCATGTTTCTATCCCCTTCCCTTAACCATAATTCCTTGGATAACTACCTCGAATGGGTTTCTTCTAGCGACACTCACTTAGCATAACCCTCCTTGGCTTCCTTTTTGCGAATTAATTCCTCCTCTGTTAGACTTCTCTTCCCTTCCACTAAGTCCTAGAGCTCCACTTGTTGGAGAGCTTCAGCTTTATTTCTCTCCAAATTCCCGAATACCTCCCTGTTCCAAATTTTTAGGTTTTGTTTCAACTCCTTCAGCTTAACAGTCAATCTGTAGCTAGGACTGCCTCTAACCACCATCCCTTGCCACCAATACTGAATCAAGTCTTTAAACCCCTCAACTTTGAGCCACATATTTTCAAACCTGAATGGGGAAGGTCCTCTTCTTAGCCCACCCCCTTCAAGAATGACTGGGAAATGATCCGAGGTAGGGCGAGGTAACCTTCTTTGAGAGACCCTACTGTACTGATCAAACCAACTGGGAGTCGCAAGAAATCTATCCAACCTAGCCCATGACTGATTATTGAAACCCCCACTCCAGGTAAAAGATCCTCCTTGCAATGAGAGATCAACTAGCCCTAAGTCATCTATGATCTGGGCGAATCTCCTCATTGCTGAGGTAATTCTCCCATTTCTACTCCTTTCAAATTGGTAGAGGATCGTATTAAAGTCGCCCCCAAAGCACCAGGGTTCCTCCCACAATCCTTTGATTGCCCCAACTCCTCCCACAAGCACTCTCTTTCTTCTCTAGAGAAAGGGCCATATACCCCCGTAAACACCCAGACCACACCATCTTCCACATTCCTGAATCTGCAGGAAATGGAGAATTGGCCCTCCTCCCATTCCAAAATCTCCAACGACCTTTTATCCCAGCATATCAAAACACCCCTTGCCGATCCAAAAGCATTCAAGGCCCTCCAGTCTAGAAATCTCCCCAAGCCTAAGCTTCTCACCACCCTTTCAGACATTACTTGCATCTTTGTCTCTTGAATACACAACAAATGCACCTTTTGTTTTCTTACGACAGACTTGATTAATTTCCTTTTGGAACTGTCATTCACTCCCCTCACATTCCAGCTCAACATTTTAAGATTCACTGGAAACTGCTTGTTGGCTCCCTCTGCCCTGAAGAGGGCCTTTCTTCTTAACATCCCCCTCATAATTAATTGAACACTCTAACCTCTTAAGCTCCCTTTCGAATTTTGAATTTTCCAGAAGGCCTTTACTGTGTATCTTCTCCCTCATTTTCTTGATTTTGACCAAGAAACTCAAAATTTCCTTCTCCAGGCCTTCGATTGAGAAGCCCAAAAAATGATTGAATTTAACCAGACTGCTTTCTTCAGATTGTCCTATACCCCACCCCGAGTTCCTTTCCAAAGGGTCGACGTTGTTGACCTCTATCAAGTTCCAACAGCCATTCCCTTTCTTGGCGTGCTCATCTGCATCTGGCCTATGTAACCCAATTCCTTCCTGAATAACCTCCCTTAGCGCCCCAGAATAGTCGTAATACTCCCCCTCCAGGGTCCGACCAAACTAAAAGAAATTAGAAGAAGAAGACCCCGGTGCCCTTAGACCCCCCGAATTTACAACTAACCCATACCTCACGGCTTCCTCTAGCGCGCTATCTGTCATTGTGCGGTACGAATCCGGATACTGCTTCCTCCAAACTTCTTTCTCACGGAACATAACGAACTCCAGCTCCAGGTTGCACCCCTTGCAAGAACCAAAGTGAGCTGGGGGACGAGCCTTTAAAAGAAGCCCACTTTCAGAAGGTTGGGGCTGTGACGGGCCAGGCCTATCCCTATAAGAGATGGGCAGCCCAGAAACGGCGGCCCACCCCTTGCCCATGGGACACAACGGTCAAATCTCTGACCCACCCACCAAAGCCTCAGCCACCTTTGAGGCTTCACCCGCTGAAGGGTTTGACGGAAGGGGCCCAGCAGCCCATTTCAAGCCCACAAGACCCGAGACCAGGCCTAATGACAACGGCCCAGCTTCCGAAATGCCGACGAAGGGTCGGGTCAGCGATCCCACTTGAGCACGAGGTCCAGTCTCATCGAAGCCCACTCCCTGCGCCTGCCCTCCAGTCCTTTCCACTGACTGGAACTGCACCTTGTCTCTCCGTGCTCGCCAACTCTTCCACACGCGGTCCGACGCGTGCAACCACGTCTCCCCTAACCTCCCCGCTTGGTCAGCTCATCGAACCACACTTCATCCCTGAATCCTGCCTTAGCGACGACAAGACCTCCCACCATAGGGATAGATTATAGGTCTCCTCCTCGACCCATATCTCCAGTGAACAAGGAAGGTCATCGCCGTTTGATTTTACTAAGATCCTAGCACACTGTAAATCCTCCATGCTCTTCGTCTGTGGGTCGATGGCTAGAAAGCCACCACACACATCCCCCACTCTTCTCAATAATGACGGGACCCACAGTGAGATTAGGAGACCCAGGATCCTCACCCAGACTTCATTTCTTAACTCACTTTCTTCCAAGCACCCCAACCTTGGACTCCAACTCTCCAAACCCAACTGAACCCCTTCCACCGACCTTTTTCCAGAGATGAGGACCCGACTGGCTTCTTCCATGAACTCAAACTCCAATAAGACCCGTCTTTTTCCCAAACTTGCCAAATCTAGCTTGCCTTTTAACCCCCAAGAGCTTGCCATTAACCACCCCAACCTCTCCAGATCCTCCCCTCCTACAACGCTAGGGTTCCAGCTTCCGATTAAGGAATGATCCAACCTACTTAGATTTCTGCTTATTTCCCCCCCTTTGACCTCCACTCTAAGCAATTTAGAACCCTTATTCCACGATCCCTTCACCATTTCAACAAACAATCTACCCAAGACCCTATCTTCCCGTTTTTGCTCTTTTTATCGAGGCTAATATCCAGCTTGCGAAGGGCCTCCACCATAGCCAACCAACCCCCCATTTCCCCTCTGCCTTTCGGGATATATATGTTGTATCTCTTCTTCTCTGAATCGACGACCCCTAGCCGAAGAAAGCTACCCGCCTTATTAGCGTCACGCACCAAGGAAAAGCTTCTCCCCTTCTCCTTCCAACCCTTTTCCCATTTTCCTTCCTTCACATCCTCGAGGCACTGATACAGGCCTTTCAGAAAAAATCCTACACTGGCCGACCCCAGGCGAACCCATGACGACACCCCTCTCTTGCTTTCCACTATGATTACTTGGGGTTTTCCTCTTCTCTCCACCATTTCGACCTCGAAGACCTTCGACTCCACCTCAAAGCTGCTCGTCTTCCGTTTTCTCCGGTTCTCCGTTCGACTGTCTCCCTCGCCGCTGTCACTCTCTCGCTCTCTCTTGTCATCATCCAACTAACTAACCACACTTATAAAGTAGGCAATATCGTGTCCGATGTGGGAAAGATAGATTAATTAGTCTTTGGTATTATCCATCAAAGCACCATCTGTAACTGCACCAAGCGTGTGGTTTAGATCAATCAAATTTTTTGTAAGCTTGCATCCAAGCATTCCATTTCCTTGAGAAGATCTAGGACAAATTTCCTTTCGGCTATGTAAATTCCTTCTTTTGACCTGACCACTTTGATTCCCAAAAAATAACATAGATTACCCAAATCTTTAATTTCCAATTCTTTAGCCAACTTGACTTTTAGTTTCTGAATTTTCCCATTGTCATCACCCATTATAATGATATCATCGGCATAGACAATAAATATAGTCAGCTTCCCTATGGATGGGCTTCTAAAGAGTATGATATGCCTAACTTTGATGAAAACCAAAGTTCATGAGTGATTGAGCAAATCTTTCAAACTATGCTCTAGGTGATTGTTTCAAGTGGCACAAGGATTTTTTTCTAACGAATATAACCATGCATTTGTGCCAAACCTTTGAAAGTTCTTTTGCTTGTTTCCCCTGAACAGGCACCAAGATAAGCCAAGAGGTCCAGTATTCCACATTTTCCTCCTCTCTTCACAAACTTCCCATGCCACTGAACCAATATTTCTTTTAGAGACAAAGCAAAAACCTAAACAACTAAAACACAGCAACCACGGAAGACCATAGGTTCCATGCCACTGAATAATGGATCAGCAGGTCATTACTTGATTCATCATTCTTTTCAAAGATCACAGTTATCCAAGCTTATAAACCAAATATGAAAGGAGCACCAGCACCCTACACTTCCACCGCTGGAAAGAGCCAATACAGTCTCTAGAAAGTGTCCTGCAAAATAACACCACCCTCCACCACCTTAGCATCCAAATCAACTTATCCTCCTGTTCCCTTCAAGTTCTTCTAACTACCTGGTAAGGATACATTCCATGAAGGAAACAACATTTCGCAAGTCCCAATCATGAAAACTTCAAATAAACCTCTTTTTCCAATGCCTCTAGCCTCCTCTAATTCTTCAATAACCTGCTTCCTGTTAATGAAATTCTGAATAAGTCTGAGTATCCATCTCTAAGAGCAGTTTCCCCATACCAAACCTCTACCCAAAATTTAGCCCTCTGCTTATTGCCTACTAAAACCTAGTTTATTTTGATAAACAAATGACTCCCCAAAGGCCTTTACCAATAGTGCTCTCGACACACTAGTCATTTCTGTGCAAAAAAACATTTACTCCTGAAAATTAATCATTCATGAAGCACTAACTAGAAGGCCATACATACTATAAAACACACACAAAAATAAAAAATAATAATTTTATACCGACCAACTTCATTAATTGATAGTAAGAAGGTTGCAAAAACAATTAAAAGAAGAAGAAGAAGATATAGCATACCTCTGCATCTGTGTGATTACCCAAACCACCAGATTTTTTTATATAACCCGGATCTTTACTGCAAGTAACAGATAGAGATAATCACAAAAGGAACTATAACAGGATAGGAAAAATCTGCATAAATTGACATTTTGCTCACCATAAGAACAAATCATATACAGGCCTCATCAAAAAATAAAAATAAAAATTAATACTGACTCAACTTTATAACATGATAATTTCATAGTTGACGGGAAATGGGAAATGTCAATTTTAAAGGAGTCATTAGAAACAAATTTTAATCTCAGGTCCTTCCAGCACAATCAGATTAAATTGATGAAATCCACATTTGATGATGTAAAGGCTTCTCTTTGTTTTCTATCAACTGCTGATACCATCTTATCTGCCTTCCATTTTCCAGCATACAAGGAAAATCACGAACATCCAAACAGGCTGAGGGAGGTGAAGGGTTCCTGCATTGTGTTCTACTGAGTCAGGTATTGCCTTCTAACCCCGGAACTTTTGTCAAAGGCCAGTCATTAGAAGGGGCTTTTGATTCACTTCTTCTTCCTCCCTCTTCTGCTTCTATTACCATTCTGGTCAGTCTAATCAGTTGCAGCCAAATCCTTTGGAGTCTAGCCTAGTCTTCCAAACTATAACCCAATTAAAGGAAAATGGTGTAATGTCTTTCCATAATGTTGCCATCCCCTCCTTTGAAGGTGTGGAGGACCCTAGAGTTGCCAATAAACAGGAGCTAAAAGACTGCCCTTTTCTCGGGTTACCTTTTAGCAACCCTCGTGAGCACCTTCTCTCAGTGAGTGCTCCTGTCTTAGCTCCAAAATCTTCGTCAATGGAAGGTTTCCTTGTAGAAGGTCTCACACCCAGAAAAATGGACAAAGTATACTTGCTTTTGGAGAGTATGAAAGTCAAACTGGTCAAAGGCAGTGAGAAGAGGTTCCTAATGGAAGCTAGTTGTGATCAACTTTCAGTTAAGGTTTATGGCAGAAAGAAGAAAAAGTCTTTTTCTAGAGCTCTTGGTGATTCTTAGGTTAGTTTTTGGTAAATTGGAGGGACTCTTCTGTTCAATGTGAAGATCTTCAGTTGGAATATTAGAGGGTTAGGCTCCAGAAAGAAAAGAAGGATTGCGAAAGGTTTTTTAAGTTCTGTAAATTCAGACATTGTTATACTCTAAGAAACAAAGGGGGAGAGTTGTGACAAGAGGTTTGTGGGTAGTGTGTGGAAAGGTAGAAATAAGGAGTGAGTTGTTCTTCCAGCTTGTGGGGCCTCAGGAGGCATTTTGATTATTTGGGACTCAAACAAGTTCAAATGTTCAAAGACTACTTTAGGCTCTTTTTCGATGACTATTAAGTTGACTTCCATTAAAGAAGGTTCTTTTTGGCTAACTTCAATTTATGGTCCCATTATGCCCAACCTAAGGATGGATTCATGAGTGGAGCTTCAAGACCTCTTTAGTCTAACTTATCCAAAGTGATGTGTAAGTAGGAACTTCAATGTAATAAGAAGAATTTAAAAAAAAAAATTAGGTTTTTCTAGGTTAACCCCAAGTATGAGGTGTTTCAATGAGCTTATAAGAGAAAGTGAGCTAATAGATCCCCCTCTCAAGAATGCGACTTTTACATGTTCAAATATGCAAGTGTCTCTTGTTTGCAACAGGTTGGATAGATTTGTTGTTCTCAAAGGAGGGAGATCAAAATTTCCCTCAAAGTATCTAAGAAGTGCTTCCTAGTTGGATGTTAGATCACAGCCCATATGTTTGGATACTAACCCTTTCAAGTGGGGCCCAACTCTATTCAGGTTTGAGAATATATGGCTACTCCATCCTAATTTTAAGGAAAATTTTAGTCTTTGGTGGTAGGAGTGTCAGGCAGATGGTTGGGAAGATCATAGATTTATGATGAAACTAACGCTTGTTAAATCTATATTGAAAGTTTGGAACAAAGTTCCACAGTAATGGGATAATACATCAAAGTACCAATGCCATTTTCATAGCTCTTGCACCTGAAAAGAGTCAAATAGTCAAATAATCAAAATCTCAAATCTCAGACCTATTAGCTTAGTTACAAATTTATATAAAAGATTATAGCTAAGGTCTTATCAGGACAATTACACAAAATGCTCTATGAAACAATCTTTATATTTGAAGGAGTCTTTGTTAAAGGAAGACAAATTTTGGATGCAACGTTGATAGTCAATGAAGTGGTGGATGAGAAAAGGAGGTATGGGGAGGAAAGAGTGGTCTTCAAAATTGATTTCAAAAGGGCATATGACCATGTGGATTGGAGCTTTTTTGGATCATGTTCTAGAGAAAAAAGGATTTAGCACAAGATAGGGATCATGGATAAGGGATTGTCGTTCTGCAACAAATTCTGCAGTCCTAGTTAACGCAAATGCCCAAGGATGGGTTAAGGCCACTAGAGGCTTGAGACAAGGAAACCCTCTTTCCCCTTTTCTTTATACCATTGTAGTGGATGTCATAAGAGGGATGTTGACTAGAGCGGAGGAAAGTGGTTTAATTGAGGGTTTAATTGTCGGTAAAGATAGAACTACGGTGTCTTTATTAGAATTGCAGATGACACCATTTTCTTCTCAAAAGCCTCTCCAAAAATTCTGCAAAACTTGAAGCTAATCTTTTTGGTTTTGACTAGTTATCAGGTTTGAAAATGAATTTAGAGAAGAGCACTCTATCTGGTATTAATGTTAGCTAGGAGTTGATATCTAGGCCACATTGCTTAAGTGTACAGTTTCAAAGTGGCCTCTCTTCTATCTAGGTTTACCATTAGGAGGGGATCCAAAAACCATAGGACTTTGCAATCCAATGGTTCATAAAATCTCAAGGAGGTTAAATGGATGGAAAAGGACCATTTTGTCTTTGAGGGGAGGATAACCTTAATTCAATCATTTTTTTACTCACATTCCTACCTATTTTCTCTTTTCAAAATCCTAACATCAATAGCATCAAAGATTGAGAAAATGCAAAGGGATTTCCTTTGGTCTAGGATTGGGAAAATCAAGATAAATCATCATATTAGTTGGGAAGTGGTGTATAGGCCAAAGGAATTAGGAGGTTTGGGATAGGGAGGACTTCTTTGAGAAATAGTGATCTCTTAGAGAAGTGGCTTTGAAGTTTCCTTCAAGAAAGTTATGGTCTTTCGCATCAGGTTATTGCAAGCATTTATGAGACACATCCTTATGGATGGGACACCAACATTATGGTTAGATGGTCACACAAATGTCCTTGGAAGGCTATTGCACAAGTCTTTCAAGCTTTTGCCCCACATACCCGCTTTGTGGTGGGAATGGGAAGAGAATCTGGATCTAGGAAGATTTTATGGTGGGGAAGTCAACCTTTGTGTTCCCAATTTTCAAAACTCTATAAAGTTATCTCAATGAAAAATCACACCATTTCAGTCGTCCTTGCTAATTCCTAATCGCTTTCTTGGAATTTTAGCTTCCACCGCAATCTCACTGATACTAAAATCGGTTCTCTTGAAAGACTCATGTCATCACTTACCTCAATGTGCTTGTCTCCCACCACCACATATTCAAGGGCATGGTCTTTGTCCTCCTCTAGCTCTTTCTCAATAAAATCTTTCTTTATGGTCTTGACTAAGTCCTTAAATCCAATCCCATTCTTTCCAACCAATTTTGTTTGAAAATCAAAAACCCCTTCAAAGGTCAAGGCCTTTGTTGGGTTAGTGGTGCATGAGAAGGTAAATACCAATGACTTGCTACAGGTGAGAAAACCCTACAAATCCCTTAGTCCACATTGGTGCATTTTATGCAAAGGAAGTGGAGAATCAATTGACCATCTTTTTCTACATTGTCCATTAACTTTGGGGCTTTGACATAAACTCTTTAGTTTAGCCAATATGGCTTGGGTGCTACCTAGGAGTATCAGTCTTTTTAAGAGGATTGGGGAATTCATTGAGAGGCAAGACTCTTTGGCAATCACGTGCCTCAATATTCTTTTGATTGTGTGGCAAGAGTGAAATGCTAGGATAATTTAAGAAAGATGGAAACTGGAAGAGATGTTGTAGGATCTACTTCATTTCTACTCATCCCTTTGGGCCTTTTTTTCATAGCTTTTAGGGGAGTTCTATTTAATGTTTTATTATTATTATTGGAAACTACATAGATATATTGATAGAAAAAGAAGTACAAGAAGAAGGATGAGAAATCCTCCCACCAAAGACAACTAAATTACAGGAAAATACATAGAAACAAATGAACTCCCTATAAGGACCAATCCTTATGAAGTACACACCGCTAACCAATCAAATTGAATCACATTAAGGGGAGTCCCCTTAAATGCCTTGGAACAGAAAGCCCAAAGAGAAGCAAGGAAAACAATAGAGTCCCAAAGGAACTCTGAATTTCTTGCTTTATCCTCGAAAATCCTCGCGTTTCTTTCCCACCACACAACCTGAATTAGAGCAATGCTCGCAGCTTGCCACAAAACTATCCCCCTCTTAGAAGTACCAAAAGCCTTTAAATTTGATGGACATCATGTCAGATATGCTCCTCGGGGGAACCCAATCCATCTTAGCTAACTGAAATAACCTGTGCCACAACCCAATCGTCAAGGAACAATGAAGAAAAAGATGATCTGCTGATTCCCCGTGCTTCATGCACAGAATACAAATATCAGGACTAAGGGCTTTGTAGGGTCTTCTCACTTGTAGTATGTCATTAGTATTTACCTTCTTGTGTGCCACTAACCAGACAAAGGACTTCACTTGAAAGGAACTTGAGAATTCCAAACGAACTTTGAAGGAAAGTCCTGAGGAGATCCAACAGATTGAGATAATGCTAAAAAGAAGGATTTTACTGAAAAAAGCCCTGAAGAGGATAATGGCCAGAATCTGGCATCTAGGACCGAAGGAGATAGATGCAATTCATCAAGTGACCGCATGAGGCCTTCTAAGTCCTCTGAATCTGACAAGTTACGGCGGAAATTTAAATTCCAAGAGAAAGGACGAGTAGGACCAAGAACTGAAGAAATAGGAATGTTTTTATCCACGACTACTCTAAATAGTCTTGGATATTAGGTTCCAAAGGTTGGTCCCCCCACCACAAATCTTCCCAGAACCGAATTCTTTCCCCGTTTCCTACCACATACCGAGTAAACAAGGAAAACTCCTGAAGACTTGTGCAATAGCCTTCCAAGGACAGGGATGTGACCATCTGACTAAAGTGTTAGCATCCCAACTGTTGAATATAATGTATTTATAGTATATAACCTTTCCTTGTAATATAGGATACATGTATGGTAGTTAGGACTCCTAGCCTTGTATATATATATTTCTCAATTGTAAGTAGATCATTACATTAATGAGAATTAAGGTTTTTCTTCTTTCTCTCTCTCTCAACATGGTATCAGAGCCAAGGAAGAAAACCTAATTCTTTCTTGTTTCCGTGTCATCAACTCCGGGAAACCTTCCGGTGACCGTGTTTCATTCCGGTCACCTTCCCCATCTTCCAATACTTTCCGGTCATTCGGATCGTCGACAGAAACTACTCACCGCCGGCGAACTTTTCCGGCGAATTTCCGGCGAGCTTTCCGGCGACTTTTCCGGCGACGTATTTTTCCGACACCGACTATACCAGAAGGAGCGCCTGGAGGAGATCTACAACTTTTGTGAAGGCACCGGCACCAAAATCCCATCACGCGCCGTCCAGCGCAAAATTTCCGGCCGGCGAATGAATCTCACGCGCCGGCGCGTGAGGGCGCGTGAGGCCTTTTCCGGCGACGCGCCTCCTCCTCCAGCTTCGCCTGACGCCGACCAGCCTCCCTACCTCCCTGGTTCTCCCATCCGAG
Organism: Vitis riparia; assembly: GCF_004353265.1. Classification (NCBI taxonomy): domain Eukaryota; kingdom Viridiplantae; phylum Streptophyta; class Magnoliopsida; order Vitales; family Vitaceae; genus Vitis; species Vitis riparia. The sequence goes on along the minus strand of NC_048433.1, from coordinate 10,681,272 downwards.
CCCTGCACATACCTCTTTGGGGATTTTTGTCTCCGTCGGCCCTCCAAACAGCCTTTCCGGCGAAGCTCCGACTACTTTTTCTCCACTCCAATCCCTGCACGTGCCTTGGAAGTGTTCTTCTACCTTTCTGGTGGTACCACGCCGCGATCTGAGGCCGTCTCCCTTTTTCGTGGTGCCACGCCGCAATCTGAAGCTGTTTAGGGCTCTCTTCGATCCAAACATACTTCATTCTTCAGATAAGTAGATATGACTACTAAAATTCCATTTTTTCCGCTGTTATATCTGGATCTCCTATGATTACTTCGGAGAGAATTGGTTGCAGTGACAATTATTTTCCTGGTCTGCGTCTGTTGAACTTTGGTTTATGGGTCAAGGATATGAGGATCACTTGATTACACAGGAGGCAGATATCCCTGAGGTTGACCGCGTACAGTGGAGGAAGATAGATGCCAGTTATGTAGTGTATTATGGCAATCGGTTGATCCCAAGATTCTTCTTCATCTTCGGGCCTACAAAACTTGTTTTAAATTTTGGACTCAGGCCAAAGGATTATATACGAATGATATCCAGCGTCTTTATAAGGTGGCTTCTGCAATTGTCCATCTCAGCCAACAGGACTTGGATCTATCTACTTATATTGGCCAGATTGCCTCTCTTAAGGAGGAGTTCTTGACTGTGATGCCTCTTACTCCTTGATGTGGGGCTCAACAAACACAGCTTGACAAGTTCTTCATGGTTCTTACTCTTATTGGCCTCCGTCCGGATCTTGA